>NC_053442.1:55840310-56147533 GCF_007990345.1 Gossypium hirsutum
GGTTCAACGTTATTAATTAAATCTTTTAAATAATAATAATAATAATAAAAGATCGAAAAAGTTGTAGATGTATTTTAATATTTCTCTTAATTCATTGGTAATTTCTAGGTTTTTTTAGAATTCTAAAATAGAATTAATTTTAGGAATTGAAGGTATTTTACTAGAATTATTTATGTATCCTTTAGGGTTCTCGTTAAAAGTAAAAATCTATAATTTAAGTTTCAAATTAGATAAGTTTGGTGAACACATCTTAATCGAGCTACAAGTAGATTGGAGGCTTTTTTTTAGAGTTTTTATTTAAGATTTCCATAAGATTTTAGCCTAGATTAAAACATTAATATGCTTAAATAAAAAAAAATTCTAGCTCTTAAGACCTCGCAGGACTATCCCCGAATAGGCGTTGTGGGGATGCTATAACCTTCCCCACACGTAACCGCACTCTCGAACCCGAAATTTTATCATGAGATTGAGTCTAGACTTTTAGGATTTTTCATAGTATTAATTATAGACTTTTAGACGGTAGGTGGCTAACCAACTTGGCCCTAATTGGTTAGTAGCGACTCTACGTAAATTTAGGCCCTTCATGTCTAACCTTGCTTACTAGGCCCCCGTACCTTTATGTAGGCAACGTTTTGACGAAGACTATTGGAGGTTTTAGTCTGAGGAAACAAAGTTTTGGAATAATTTGAATTCCCTGTTATAGAAACAGTTTTGGAAGAACCTGTGCTAATAATGTCCTCTATTTGCAAAGCTAGAATTAACCCTTCTTCCAAGTTGGTTGGTTTAAACAACTACAACTACTAACCAATCTCGGACTTAAGGTTATGAACAAATATACTCAACACATAACTCTCAGGTAGATGCAATTGGTTCAGAAGACTTACAAATTGGTCATGATATTGCTCAACTGTGCTCATCTATTTCAAGGCAACAAGTTTAGTCATGGGATCCAAAAATCGAGCAGACCCAAACCTGTCCTGTAAAGCTCGAGCATATTGTTCCCAAGTGAGATGTTGAAGTCCACCATTTCGTTGTACAAAGAAATAATGCCACTCAAGTGCTCGACCATCAAGATTCAACATGAGTAATTGAACTTTGGCTTGATCTCCCACATTCTCAGCCTTGAAAAATTGTTCTAGCTTAGCTCACCAACTACAAAAGTTTGTACCATCAAACCGTGGACATTGTAGCTGAAAGAGTCTTCCCATTGAATAATCGCGCCAATACGAGAAGAAGTACCTAAATGACCTCCATCGATTGCTGTAGACATAACTACTGTGTCCTTGGGTGGAAACCTTGGTGGAGGTGTACCTAACAACCTTTTGCCATTTAAACCTTGAATACCAATGGTAGGCTGCCTAAAATATTGATCAAAGAAGGAATGCAACTCATATCTAACCTCGCTGCATATTTCACCCTTAAAATCTTCACGAAAGTCTTTGAAACGAGCATCCAACTTGGCGTCTAACTTGACTTCCATCTTGCTGTCAAGTTGAGAAAGTTCATGTTGTAGGAGACCCATCTCCTCTTGAAGGCATGTCATGATTCCATCAGTGGCCATGAGGAACGTGTAGGCTCTGATACCTTTGATGAAGTAAGAAAGTCTTAGCAAAAAGAGTAAATAAAAGGAGAGAAGATCGAAGAAGAAGATGAAATTTCATAGAAGAAAGAGCATAAAATTCTTGTGTATTTCCATAACTATCTCACCCTTCAAGCTAATTGGTTCATAAAGGGTGGGTAACGGGCAGGTTTTGACAGGCTGTTTAAAATAGAATTGAATTAAACACACTGTATCACTAATATTGCTAAACTCCCTATTTTTGGCACTTAGTCGACTACCCTCCCTTACAAGCACCATTTTCATTAAAACCAACGTTCAAAACTAAACAAAAATTAACAGAATTATATAAGCAGTGAACATTTCTCCCACATCAACTTATTGGGTGAAGGAGGTCCCTTTAGAGATTCAACAACTAGTCATGAAGGAAAAAAGGGTTTTTCAAGGAATATAAGAAGTGTGTGTTCTTGTTTATTCCAAGTCTGAGGGAAGATTTTTTTTACTCTAAGGAACTCAGTAGATGGTAGGTTTGGTTGAAAGGAAATGATTTAATCAAAGATTTAAGGGCTTATGGACTAGTCCACTCTAATTGGATTTTCTCCGGTGCAAGGAAGGGGAAAGGTTTAGAGGGAAGATTAATAGTCTTTATTTTAGGTTTTTTTTTCTATTTCTATGTTTTTTTGTTTTTTTATTTATTTTGGTTCTGCTTTCCTTCTCTGTTAAGTTTTGTCCAGTTGTTTTTAGGGTCCCCCAAGGCACTGCCCAAATGACTTTGAGGGTGTACGACACCTGTCTTTCTCTGTAAAGTTTGGGGGCCTAGGGTTTGGTGTTAGGTTTATTATTGTTTTAACCTTTAATTTTCCCTTTCATTAATGCATTGGCTATCTTTTTATCAAAAATAAAATAAAATAAACATTTGATACATCAATATAAATATACATTAACCCCTACCTCGAAAAGTTCCTCTACCTTGGAAATAAAACACATGTATAAATTTTAAAAAAAAGAAGAAGAAATAGAATAGTAAAGGTTCAATATAATATTCGGCACTTGAACTTGACACTTTTTTTTAATTTGGTACTTAAGTTTTGTTTTAGGTTTAATTTGGTACCTAAGCCTTTTTTTAGGTTTAATTTGGTACTTAAATTTATTAAATGTTATACAAATTACGCAAAACGATGTTTTTTTTTTTGTTATCCTACAAAGATATTGTCACTACTAGAGAAAATTCATGTTAAAAAATAGGTATTGAGTTATGCTTAATGAATTAATATTAAATAAGAAAAAATTTTTTTAAAACCCCAAATTTTAAAAAAAATCATTAATTTCAATTAATAAAATACTTAAATAAATAAATAAAACTAAAAGTAATTGAACATATAAAATACAAAAAAAATATCATATCATTTGTCATATGTCGACCATACTTTATTATTTTTTTCTACTTCATAAAAAAATATTTTTTGTATGTTGGAGTAATTTGTAAAGCGTTTGACAAGTACCAAATCGAATAAAAAAATTAAGTACTAAATTAGGGAAAATAGCCAAATTCAGGTTTAGATACCAAATTAAGAAAAAAATGTCAAGTTCGGGTACCAAATATTAAATTAAGCCAACAGTAAAAGACAATACAACTCATCCGAGAAAAAGTAAATAAATGAAAATGCATTAATCCTTTTTTCCTTGAAATAACAAAATGGAAGAGAACATTAAAATTCTCTTTCAAATACACGAAAGACATTCCATCTTCTTTAGTTACTTCAGAGAAACATGACACCGACAGTAACAATTTGAGTCGACGACGACGAGCTTC
Organism: Gossypium hirsutum; assembly: GCF_007990345.1. Classification (NCBI taxonomy): domain Eukaryota; kingdom Viridiplantae; phylum Streptophyta; class Magnoliopsida; order Malvales; family Malvaceae; genus Gossypium; species Gossypium hirsutum. The sequence goes on from NC_053442.1 coordinate 55,843,682, forward strand.
AAGGCAACAATTAGAGAGGAGCAACATAGTTTTTATTTTAGGAGCATAAGCAAGGTAGAAGACGTCATGAGGCAAATGAAAAAAGATAAAAAAAAAATTGTATTTTGATTTAGGAGAGGACTTTGTTTTTTCTTCTTTATGGTTATTATTTTTAATTTACTTTCTCTTTTTGGGGTGGATTTTTTTTTTTTTGTTTAGCCCATATATATGAATAATTGGATCAACAATCAATTCAACCAGTAAGCAGTTTGTAGTTCTTGTCGGTTTGTAGTTCAAACAGGTTTTTAAGACTCTTCAAGCTATTAAATGGGCTGAAAATAACCCCAAACAATTGAAATAAAAAATTTAGGAAACGCTCAAGATCTTTTAGCTCTCTTCGACCTATTAAAAACTTGCAATTCATTTGGTATTTTGACTGTGTAAAGATTATATGTATTGCTAAACTTCAGAAATTTGTTCCAGCAAAATTGGTTGCCAAAAGCCTCAATTTCGACAAAATTGGTTGCCAAAACCTCTCTTGTGAAATTCTCGATTCCGCTTGTCTCGTTGCATCTTACAGTTGTACACTTCTTCCATTTTCTGTGCACGATCAAATAGAACAACAAATTCTTGTATTTCATTACCTCCGATCATCATTCGAATTTCATCATTCAAACCATTTTCAAATCGGATACACATTTTTTCTTCAATAGCCACAATTTCTCGAGCATATTTACTGAGATCCACAAATTCTCTCTCATATTCAACTACCAATCTATTTCCTCGACGTAACTCAAGAAATTCTCTCTTTTTCTTGCCCAAATACCTTTTTCTAACATATTTCTTTTTAAACTCGGTTTGGAAAAATTCCTAGAAAATTTTCTCCTTTGGTACCATAGCTACTATCGTCGACCACCAACTATATGCTTCCTCTTTTAATAACAAAACAACACACTTAAGAAAGTCATCAGGAGAGTAAGCCATTTCTTCGAAAACCCTTATTATATTTTGAAGCCAGTACTTAACTTTAACCGGATCATCCTCTAATCTGCCTCGAAATTCTTCAGCACCACACTTTTTAAGTTTCTCAATTGGAGTACGTTTATTAGGTTCAATCACTGGAGAAGGTAGAGGTGAAACCGGAGATACAATAGGTGGTACAATAAAGGGTAAAGGTTGCTAAGCCAAATTTCTTTCTTGCATAAACTCACTAAACCACTGGTTCATATACCCAAATAACATATTTTTAAGTTCTTGTTCCTGAGCCGAAGGAATTGAGACATTACTGCTCGTTCTATGTTCAGAAGTCGGTGTTTTACTATTAATCTCATCATTGTCAGCATGATTAGATCCGTATGACATCTTTACAATCTATAAGAAAACAAAGCTTAGATCAGATCATACACATCACACTATCATAGATTTATATGGAATGTAATTCTAGACATTTCACATGTTACGTTCAGTCTGAGAATCAGCTAAACCGTAGCCCTGATACCACTTAATGTAACACCTCTAACCCGTATTCATCGCCAGAACAGGGTTAAAGAGCATTACCAAAATTTACAGAACAAATAAACAAACATTTCATATAATAAAACATTCATATAAGAAACCAATCAAAATCAAACATATTGTCCCTTATACAATCCCTTGAGGCCCAAATTACACATTAGAAATAAGCCTGGACTAAATCGGGTACTCAATGAATTTTTCGGGAAACATTGAAAATTTTCAAAGTTGCAGAGGACAGACGGTCATGTGACTCATACGGTCAAGGGACACGCCCGTGTATCAGGCCATGTGGACATTCGAAATAGGGACACACGGCCGTGTCCAGCCCGTGCCCGTACTCGTGTAACTCTCTGACTTGGGTCACACGACCAAGTCACATGCCCGTGTGCTAGGGCGTGTGAGCATACTGACTCGCATTTTTAAAAGATACAGGGGACACACGGCCGTGTCACTTGGCCGTGTGTCACTCGCGGTTGAGACACACGCTCATGTCTCTACTCGTGTGTACAAAAATATGCCATTTTCTAAGTCACATTTCTCACCCAAATTTTACACCAACCTAGACACAACATATTGCACATCAACAAGCCTTAATAAGGCAATCAAAATAAACTAAAATCAAGTCTTAAACATATATTATCACCACATTAAAATTTACCTAATAAATTTATCAAACCAAATTACCAAAATACACTACAATTCAAACCCATACATACATATATCACTCATACTCATTTCACAATATACCTTATTCTCATACCAATATGTAAATTGGTTATATAAACAAAACATTAATCATAATATTTACACAAGTCAAGTTTTGACTAAAACACACAAAAGCCTATACATGCTATATAAACCATAATGAATGTTTCAAAAACTATCGGAATAAGCTGGATAGTGTGACTTGAGTGTCGATCCGATCGTCCAACCCTTCAAAAGTCTACAAGAACATTAAACAACTGAAATAAGCTTAATGAAGCTTAGTAAGTTCAACGAGTTAAACAGAAATCTTCCCGAACCTATTGTAATAAATCAAATAATAAAAATCATTCACAACAACTCCCTCTCGATCACAACTTCAATCGATAAATATATTCGTCTTCAAATCACTACAAAAATAATTAACATGTCTTTCAAATTCGATAAATAAATCACCTTACCATAAATTTTTCATATCAAAGAATGACTTACGGATATGAGTACATCGTTAACAGAAGCTCATAAGAGCTAGGCCTCCCAAATGCCCCAACAAAAGCTCAAAAGCTAAACAGAAACTCATAAAAGTTTAATAGAAGCTCGTAAGAGCTGAACAGAAACTCGTAAGAGTTAAACAAAAGCTCGTAAAAGCTGAACAGAAAGTAAAACATGAGAGTTCGCAACAAATGTTGAACCTCAGTTTACTTGGGTAATTTTTTGTTATCCTCCAATACCGTCATACGCCAAATCACGAATGTACTCAAATCATGCATTCAATTCAATCCAAATATCCAATTCAATATCATAATTCCAATAATAATTCATTTCTAACAATATAATAAATGCATAATACCAATCATCAATTTATACAAATGCTAAAATTTAACCGTACGAACTTACTTGGAATGAATTGTATCGATTGTAGAAGTTTAGGAACTATTCCGCTATTTTTCTTTTTTCACGAGTATCTGCAGGGATCTTGATCTAAAATATAGAATTACTCATTCATTAGCATATATTTCATTTCCAATTCATTTCACAATTAATACCCTTTTATTTTTCAAATTTAAATAATTACCCTAAACTTTTACAACTTTTGTAATTTAATCCCTTAACTAGTTAATCATCAAATTAACTAATTTTCTCAATCAGTAATCTATCCAAATATTCTAAGCCATCATACAACCCTTAATAAACCAAAAATTAACTATCAAACCCTAATATTTTAACCTTTTCACAATTTAATCTTAAAATCAATATTTAACAAAATCACTTTCTAAAATCATCATACAACAAAATCAAAGCTCTAAATATATGTTATTCATAAAAAAAACCTAATATTCATCAATGGCAACTTCTAAATAAAAAAAAAGGTATGGTTTAGTTGGACCTAATTTTAACAATTCTAAAAACATAAAAATTACAATAAACAGGTAAAAATTGAACTCACTTGAAGCAAAAATAGGTAAAACCAGCTTAAGGAGCTCTCCCTATGTCTGTTTGAACCGAAATTGAAGAATCTTCAATTTCAATTTGTTTGTTTTAATTTCAACAATATTACAAATTTGCCATTAATTGGCTTTATTTTATTACTTTTTTCTCCTTATGCCGCCTCATCTTTTAATTTAGGCATAATTGTTTCTTAGTCCTCCCTCATTTATTAATTAAGCCATTTAGTCACTTAATTATTATAATTAGCAAGTTTTGCACCATTTTCAATTTAGTCATTTTTAATTAATTAGCTATCGAAGCGTTAAAATTTTTCATCAAAACTTTAATACTACCTTAATGACACTTAGTAAATATTTATAAAAATATTTACGGATCGGTTTATAGAAACGAAGTCCCATTACCTCACTTTCTAAAACCACTTGACCTAATTAATCATCATAAAACACAAATTACCAATTCAAAAACCTTTTTAAAACCATATTTGATTCGTAAATATTAAATAATAAATTTACAAGCTTACTCGCCGGATTTGGTGGCCTCGAACCACTATTTTCGACACCACTAAAAAATTGGGCTATTATATAATTATCAATTTAATGGTCCCAAATCAATCAACCAACATGTCAATCAAGGCACCTCAAAATGCAAACATTTAAACTTACCTAAACATACATTTATTTGATCACATTTCCATCGTCAAACCTAATTCAACTTCTAACAAATCATACCACATAGTTAACTTACATAACGTATACTTACTAATGACACAAACTAAGAAGGCATCAAATGTACCAACATAGTTATCTTACATAACGTATACTTACTAAATCACCTTCAAACCATTTTTAAACATAATAACCTAGTTCAATTATGAACTAAAACATGTCATAAGTAACCATTTTCAAACTATCATCAACATGCCAAGTGAATCATATCAACAAGCACTTTAAAGTAATCAACATCACATAATTTGGTTAGATGTCAAAATGTACCAAACCAATATAGCTTTCCAAAGCTTACACATACCAAAACATCATTAACACATGCACTATAATACCATTACAATCGTCCTATACATGCCATTATAAACCTTAACCAAATTACTCAAAAACTACCGAATTGTCTTTTTGATAGTGTGATAAATCTCCAACAAACTTCCAACCGGTTGAGCTTTCGATAATCTGTAAAGTAAAGGAAAATAATTACGTAAGAAATGATTGCTTAGTAAGATCGTATAAACTTTAAACATAATATTCTATTTCAATAATAAACTTTATAGGATAAATATAAACCTATACCAATGCCATAAGATTTATAAAACTACATAACCATCAACTCACAAATGAGTAAGTCCTTTAGCAGCACATATATTTTTCATTCATAACATAATAGGATTTTATAAGACATATTACGCAATCATCAACCTTTTTATAAGATTATGAGCCATTCCATTACTTACTTTCCATTTCATTCCAAATGCTTAACATAAGCCTAAACAACATTATCAATTCACGAGTTAGTGTATTTATCCATGATATAGGTAAATTCATCCATAGTATAAGGATATTTCTCACATATAAGTACAACATTTAACCCATCAATCTTGTTATATCATCATATTATATCCCAGTTATGAACTTACCATTTCATTCCCTTTTCTTACCCGCTTCATTTGTATAGTACAAAGCATAAGCATAAAAATAAACCATAACCACAAGCTCGGCACAAGCCTAAACATCACCATTAATACATAAGTTAGTGCATTTATAAATAACTCTTTTGGGATCAACCACATGATAAGTCATTTTATGAGAAAATACATCATTTGATTCATACAGCCTTTTCATGAACATAAACATATTTTCATTTGAAAACTTACCATTTCAATCCCTTTCCTTGCTCGCTGAACCAATTAGAATATCAACGAATACTCAAGAAAGCTCACACGAAGTGTACTTAAACATATATCCATAACCTTTCATTTACATCATTGCTTACACAAGTTGTGGGTCGGAATGTAAGCTACACGATGCTGCTCACATGAGCTGTGGAGTATCCGTAACAAATGCAGGACCTCAGCCATCGGTAGGGCATTCAAGACTAGCATCCGAAACATGAAATCCCTAATGACATGTCATTTGTATCCTACGAATTCCTAAGGTTCAACCGAGACTCATTAACTGTCAATTCGGCAAATATTGATACGTTTATTTATATCGATCCATTTCCATTAAGAGTAACATAGCATGACTTTCAATTTAAATAACAATATCACAGTAAATGTTCATACAGACTTACCTGGCTAAATTGCAGTAATGACTAAATACAAAGGTTATTTGGTAATTTTCTCTTCTCCTCGATTTTTCACTCGTTCTTTGATCTAAATTAACAATTTCATTCAATTCATTAACTTAAACAGCCAAAACCAATTCATTTAACGCACTTAAGTCTTTTTTAACATTTTACAAAATTGTCCCCAACATTTTACTTTTCTACAATTTAGTCCCTAATCCCAAAACATGAAAATTTACCATTTTTAGCTAAAATTCATGTTAGCCAGATCCCCTTTAATCTTATAACAGCCTATACTTTCCTCATTTTACACAATTTATATTGAATTTTACTATTTCAACAATTTAACCCATAATCATTAAATTCATTAAAAATCACTTAACAAAATACTTATAAATAACAACTAACACTTCATGTTGACACCATTTTGAAAAATCAAAAATTTGGGTTGTCGACTTATTGAAAATGAAAATGGGAGTCGCCACAGATCTTTTATTTTGGTGTGGTCGGATCACCTTGAAAATAATCTTAGGTCTGCGAATTTTGAGAAAATAGGTTCGGGAGTCGGTTACGCACGAGGAAGGGTTAGCACCCTCGTGACACCCAAAAATGGTACTGAATTGATTGTTTAATGTCTTAGCATCGAAATTTTGAAAAGATTTTAAAATACGATATTTTTATCTTGAATAAAATGAATTGGCCGATAAGGCTCACTTATTTCAAAGAAATAAATTGTCACACTCAGTAAGTTAGAGTACAACATTTCAAATCCTCAAAAATAAGTTTATATTTTGATATTTAAAACCTATGCACTTTGAGAAGGATATCCGGTTATTTGGGTCAAATGAAAAAATCAAATCCCAGTAAGTTAGGGCTCGATTTCACCAAAATTCCTAAATATCGAATATTGCATTTATTTTCATTTATTATAACGATCCTCGTCTCGAGAAAACAACATGTCATATCCAACGCGTTAGGATACAACGTGTCGAATTCCCGAGAATGAGTTTTTTATTTATGTTTTTGATTAAAGCATATTCTCGATTATTTAGATTCAATGAGGAAAATTGGAACCCAATACGTTAGGGCTCAATCTTTTCGAAGATCCCAAATGCCGAGTATTTTGAAGATTTTTGAATAAATTGGTTTTGATACTTAAATGATATGAAACATAACCTTTTAATCGAATAAAATGCAATAGAATAATAATGTACAATGCGAATTGATTATTCGTAAATTTAAATATACACCATGAATACAAACAATCAATAGGTAAATACAAACAAACATAGTAACAATAACCTCAATTATGCCGATATCAACATCAACATTCAAAATGAATACTATAAAAAGATAAATCAAAATACATTAAATCATATACATATATTAATTTAAAAAAATATATTAAAGTAGGTTTTTTTAAATGTATGTATAATATAAAATCAATAACATGTTATATATACATGTATATAATCAAAAAGGTTTAATATAAATTCCATATATGTATAAAATAATATCGTATATCAATGTCAACACATAAAATATTATATAATAATGTACATACATAAAAAAATATGTAGATAAATATATAAACTAATATAAATAATAATACTAATAATAATGATGATAACCAGGATAATAAAAATAATTTAATAATAATAAAAAAGGACAAAAAAGGACTAAATCGAAAGTAAAACCAAATTTAAAGGATGACAAATGCAATTCGGAATGTCCAAAGGTTGCGTTGAAACGCGCATGTAATATTAGGGATCAAAAAGGGAAATAATCCCTTGCCCAAAGCGCAACGCTTTAATGCGGATTAAAATGAAACAAAAATAAACTGAGAGATTAAATCTAAAAAGAAGTAAAAGGATTGGATTGAAGTGCGCTTGAAAAGTAGAAGGACTGTGCGAGGAAATAGACCGTCAAACAAAATGCGTGGATCCTTCCCCCGGGTCGAGTCACTGCACGAATACCAGCCCCTCACGACGTCGTTTTGAAACCATCAAACACGGTCTCAAACGACGCTATTTTTCACCATATAAAAACTAAAATAAACCCTAGCCTAAGCAGACTCCTCCACTTTTTTAAAAAAGAAAAGAAAAAAACTAATAGAGATGTCCCCCCTCGCCGCATCTGCAGATCGACTGCTCAGGGGACCCTCAGCCTCGCCCGACCCCGATTACGATGGAGCGAACGGAGACCAGGTAAGCCTCTCACTTCCTTCCTTTCTCTTCTTTTAAAATTTTTTTAAGTAAAAAACAATTCGAAGCAAAACCCAAAATGAAAAAAAGAAGAATAACGAAAAAGATATAAAAATCAGAGAATCACCTATGCTATCCTTTATTCTTTTTCAAAACTTTTTGCATTTTCTTTGTATTGATTTTTTTTTTGGGTTTCATACAATATCCGTGTGCCTAAAAAAATACAATGGCTTTCTACTGATTTTTATAGCCGAATCAAAAATACAATTTTTGTGTTTTCTCTGCTGCGTTGTTTTCGTCTTCTTGAAGGTACGAAGGCTAGCTGGCGTACGGAGGCCAGCAGGAGGAGACGTATGCGTGGAAGAGGCCTTGGGTTCGACGGCGATGTTGCTGGTTGTTGAAGGCTAGGGTTTCGAGGTTTAGGGAATGTTTTGGGCTAGGTTGGGCCGAATTAGATTTTGGTTTATTTGGGCTATTGGCTGGTGGGTATTAGGCTTAGTGAGTTTGGGTTTTAATTGGGTTTGGTATAATTTTGGGCCTTTAATTTTTGGTTTGTAACTGGACATTTTTGGACATTTAATTATTTTTTGGTTTTCATTATTTATATTATTATTATTTATATTTTTTTATTTATTTGATTTGGGCCGGGCAAAATTAGGGTATTACAGCTACCCCTTTTTGCTCGTTGTTGTGTAACGGGAACGGAGCAAAGACTCTAAAAATAGCCAAATTTTGCCCGGTCACGCTGGATCTTAGTGCTCTTCTTCTTTGAGTTGCCTTATTCCAACCTCTGCATCTTCAAGGTATAGGAATTGGTGCTTCGATCCACTCCACTGTAACATCAGTGAGATAGGATTCATAACTCGTAACCTTAATCTGCTTGATTGTGATGTCGGGGAAGTGAGATTTGTTGTTGTAGCTTCAATCTGTTCCACTGCACCGCCTGAGAAAGTAAGATTCGTCGTTCTGACTTTAATTGTTTTAGCTGCAATGTCGAAAAAGCAAGATTCACCGTTGTGGCTTTAATCTGCTCTACTGCACTGGCTGAGAGAGTGATTTTAATCATTTTAACTGCAATGTCGGGAAAGTAAGATTCACCATTGTGGCTTTAATCTGCTTCACTCCATTGCCGGGGAAGTAAGATTCGTCTTCGTGACTTTAATCCTTTTAGCTGCAATGTCGGAAAAGCAAGATTCAACGTTGTGGCTTTAATCTACTCTACTGCACTGGCTGAGAGAGTGAGATTCATCGTTGTGACTTTAATCCTTTTAACTGCAATGTCGGGAAAGCAAGATTCACCGTTGTGGCTTTAATCTGCTTCACTGCATTGCCGGGGAAGTAAGATTCGCTGTTGTAGCTTTAATCTTTTTAACTGCAATGTCAGGGAGGCAAGATTCACCGTTGTGGCTTTAATCTGTTCCACTGCACCGCCTTGAAGGTAAGATTCACTGCTGTAGCTTTAATCTTTTAAACTGCAATGTCAGGGAGACAAGATTCACCGTTGTAGCTTTAATCTGTTCCACTGCACCGCCTGGAAGGTAAGATTTGCTGTTGTAGCTTTAATCTTTTAAACTGTAATGTCGGGGAAGCAAGATTCACCGATGTGGCTTTAATCTGCTCCACTGCATCGCCAGGGAAGTAGGATTCACTGCTGTGGCTTTAATCTGCTTCCTTACACTTGAAGATAAGATTTACCGTCTTCGATGTGCTCCGCTACTGCTTAGGGAGACAAGATCTGTAATTTCTACTATATTCACTGATCTATTCTCTGGGGAACATGACCTGTATAATGAACCTAATTATGCCTAATGATTAGAATGGCATGATCAAAATGAATCAAATGCTCCTAACTAGACATGTGTGAACGGTGTTTGAATGAATGCAGAATTTTATTTTTCCAAAAATGATCCCGCTTAGGTTGTCATTACTCGAAGTTTATTAAGGCTTTAACACTGACGTGCTACAACGCCTTCTCTCTTGACTGGCTTTTCTGTAAAAGCATTTAGCCAGGTTGCCCCCACTGTAAACCTCCAAGTTTAATCCATTGGGGTGCAAAACTTGTACCATCATTCTCCAATTGCAATCCAAGGGTAGAAATATGTGGCTTTTCCTCAATCCTCTCTTATCACAATTCAAGGATACAGGATCTGAATCGTTCTGGTTTCTTACACCATTCTCAGGGTGTCGTACCAAAGACTCATGTGCAAATGAAGGCTCTCTTCTCCGAGGTAACCTCTTCTTATTGCCTGATGATCATTGCTTGCTCGTTTATGGCATCTTGTCAATCAATGCATTTGACAACAAAATCCAAAGAGAAAATCTAAATTTGGACTCTTCCTTATCAAATTTCTAACCTTTAAATTTGGTGCGTTCTAAATAATAGTCCTGTTTCAGGTTCCCATATTATTTAGAAACTTTTCAAAGTAATATGCAAAACTTCCTTTGTGAAAGTTTTATTAGTCCATTGATCATTATTCCAATACAACATGCTTGCAAAAAGGGTCATGACAATGGATAAGAATAAAGTTGGTTCTAAGCATAGCTCAAAATGAATAAATTATCAAAAATTATAAAAAAGGATAATAAAGAAATTGATTGGGAATGTATATCTTGGAAAAGGAAAAAAGTATTCCAAGAGCGACAAATTTAATATAAATAATATGGGAATTGGGTGCCCCAGATATCGCAGCTTGAACTTCTCTGTACAAACTTTCTAAAGACCATTTTGAATTTGACATGCGTTTGAGAGATCTGCAGTACTCGATCAATGCTTCAAGATATCGCCTACCCTTTCTTGTTGATTCAAGTATAACAAGATCACCACATGTCCCCATCTGATCAAAATTTGAATTGCTCTGATCACTTCGTGCCCCATTCTGATCAATATTTGAGCCTTCTTTTTTGGGTTTTCAACTCAAATCCCCTTTGGCCTAAGGTGCCCTTTGCGGGTTTTTCCCTTAGCCTCTCCATTTCCTTTTTCATTTTTGATTTTTCATTTTCATGTTTTCATTTTTCATTTTTTTTGACTCAAAGTGCCCTTCGCAGGTTTTCACCTTGGTCCTTTCTTCCTCTTTAAACGAAGTGTTTCTTGACTGGATCCGAGTTTATAGGATTAGCAATCTCTCTCAGGATTAGTGCTCCTTTGAAAAAGGTCTCCTTTACAACACAGGGACATCCCCAGCTTAGCATTCATATCCTTTTAGAATCCTTTTGTTAAGGAAGGATTTTTTCAACATCCAGCCCTCTTATGGAATACTCTGAGATGACCCTGTTTATTATGGGCTCGTATCATTTGTTTCTGGTACATCCGACCCTGATGAATAGATTTTAACCCTTTTCCTAGGTCCAATTGATCACATCGCGATTGGATCCTTCCAACTCTAATATCCGGAGAGAGGGGATTTCAATAGGTAAAACCACCTCAATCCCGTAACCCAAAGAGAACAACGTTACTCTGATAGAAATCTTGATAGATGTTCGGCAAGCAAGGAGGGCAAATGGTGATTTCCCATGCCAGTCTTTGTAAGTCTCAGTCATTTTTGCAATTCACTGTCTGGCAATACAGTGACCAACAGTGGTGTCCGATTTCGAATTGATTACAGCTCTCAGCTATCGTGCTATCATTCAAGTTCGATGCATTTTCCAATACCATCCTCTTGGAATTTTATATCGGTATTTGATGATATTGACGCACGAAGTAGCCTCTACCCATTTGATGAAGTAATCAATGATCTCAATAGTGAAGCAATGCCTCTTAGAAACCTCCGATGATGATAACGGTCATGCCGCATTTTGCTCAAAATTTGAGTTGCCCTTTTCGGGTTTTCAACTCAAAACCACCTTTGGTCACAAAGTGCCCTTTGTGGGTTTTCGCCTTGGCCTCTCCTTTTTTCTTTTTTCTCTTTTTCATATTTTATTTTGACTTTGATTAATTTTTTCTTTTCTGCTTTTGACTTTGATTTTTTTTGGATCTGAACTCTTGGGATTAGGCAAGTCCTTGTTATCCCTTTCGAAGAATCTTCTTTAATATCGGATTTCCTTTATAGAGCATCTTGGGGTGAAACAACGACAGAAAACATCTTGAAGGGATGGAAACTCGACTTCAAATTGGCAAAGCTATGCTGACTCAACGAGAAAGGCATATCCCCGGCAAAGAATTGCATCGTTCATACTGTAAATTTCTGACATTATGTTGTTGTGCAGGTTTCATTATTAGCGGTTAACCCGGGCATATCCTGGTATGATCCTACAAAGATATCTTTAAACTCTAAAGGTAACTTAATGAGGTCTCACTTCATCTTTGCGGTCAGGTCAATTCTAATCTTCACTAAGCTCACAATTTCTGATGATTCCTTGTGAGGTAGGATCTGTCTATCCTCTTGTTCAACTATCCTCAACAAGTCCAGAGATAAGCTACAATCTTTGTCATTCCCAAAGTCATGAGACCCCTCTAAGCACATGCCCCGCTCAAAAGGAAAATCTGGGTCCGTAGCAGAGTCATTCACGTAATTGATATCTGGGGACCCATAATAAGTACCAAAGAATATGAAAAAGAATGTATGAATAATTGTTTGTACCATATGATTAGGAATGAATGAATAATAAGAAAATCCAAAAGAATGAAAGAATCTGAAATTGTTTGTAAAGAATGAAAATATTGGCTCAGCAATGATTGCAAAGATGTATTTCATTAAAATAATAATGTTATGAGCCCATTTCACAAAGGAAATTTCTATCATTTTTAGGCTAAAAACAACAAAAATATTCTGAACATTACTCTAAATAAGTTCTAAAAACTACAGGGTTTTCTTCCGCAGTCTAATTGCTTAGAGCACTCCCAAATTTATAAGGGCGAATATCTAACAAGGTCCCTCCTTCAGTTGCTTTTCGTTGATGTGAACATTTCCCACTCTTCTTCATGCATTGCATTCACCCCATTATCAATTATGATTGGGTAACAGATTTTCTGCACCAGAGTCATCAAACTTGACAAAACCCATGTTAATGAGCCTTTCAACAAGCTTTTTAAAGACGGTGCAATTTTTTATCAAATGTCCCCCGATTCCCGCATGATAATCACACTGTGCATTCGTATCATACCACTTAGGGTACGGAGGTTATAGGGGTTTTAAGTAGAAAGGGCCAACAATGTGCGCATCGAATAAGCATTGATATAGCTCCATATACGACATTAGAATTGATGTGAACTGGAGCTTCTCACTACTTGGTTTCACTCCAGATTCTTGCCTTGATGAATTTTGTTGATTATCAGCCACCTTTCCTGGTTGACTCATAGCAACTGGTTTAGAGTAACCTGTGTTGTTCACCTTATTTTCTCTTCTCATTGGGGTTGACCTCTTATTACTCTCTTCCGCCTCAATTTTTTCGGTTCTTATAGCATTCTTAATCATTTCACCATTCATAACTATGTCAAAAAAGCTTTTTGTTGCGCTTCCTAACATATGCGTGATGAACGGGGACTTTAGTGTATTGATGAAGAGCATTGTCGTCTCTTTCTCCAAGAGGGGTGGCTGAACCTCGACTGCAACCTCCCTCCACCTTTGTGCATATTGCCTAAAACTTTCGCTTGGCCTCTTTTCTATGTTTTGCAAAATGATTCTATCAGGAACCATATCTGTTATATGACTGTATTGTTTCATGAATGCTTGTGCTAGGTCCCTCAATGAACCAATCTCAGTACGGCCCAACTGATTGTACCATTTCGACGCTGTTCCAATGAGGCTATCCTGAAAACAATGTATTAATAGCTGATCATTGTTAATATACTCAGTCATTCTCCTACAGAACATGGTGATATGGGCTTTAAGGTAACTGGTCCCACTATACTTCTCAAATTCAGGCATCTTGAACTTGTGAGGGAGTAGTAAGTCTGAAACCAAGCTCAGACCTTTTGCATCGATTCTATAGTGATTATCGGCGCTTTCCAGGGCTTTGAACTTTTCCTCCAACCATTTGTACCTATCTTCTCACGGTTTTGGCAATTCCGCGTTCGCCTTTCCTCATTCAACTGTTTCATCAAAATCCGAGATGGCAAGATTAACCGGATTACCACCAGGGTTAGGACCTGATCCGGCCAGAAAGTTCATTGGTATTGAAACATCGGTTTGAAACCGCTGAGGCCCAATTGAAACAAAGGAAATGCACGGAGGTACCTCAGTCTAAACCTGTGCATGCAGAGGCATAAAGCCTAGAGGGTAGGTCTATCCTTGTCTTCTTCTTCATCATTTACCATAGGACCTTTCCCCTTATTTACTCCTTTAGTCAGTAGATAGGTCAATTCAACCATCGCATCTTTTTTAGCCTTGATCAATTTTTCCATCATGTCTTTTTGGATTTTATCTAGCCGCTCTTGAATTTGTACTTGTAATCATTCTTGCATATCCTTTTGCATTTACTCCAATTTCTCTAATCTTTGATCCATTTCCTTAGTTTTGCAACGAGTACCATAAGGATGTTTGGTTGGTTGGTTTTCCAGATTAGCTGAAATAAATTTTCTCAATTAGACCCTTTCAAAGGATTTTAATGCATGCAATGCAAATGCATGAAATTAATGCCTAAAGAGACGTTGAATCTGATTCAATTACATTTAGAAAACTTTTCTAGAAAGAAAATTCCTTTACATAAAGCAGAGGCATGTACGGCTTCGCCCTTATATTCCAAGAGACAATATCAATCTTTTTCTCCATCCGCACGTTTGAGGTAATCCCGCCAATAGATGTCATTGCTAGCTCCTTTTCTTGATCTTGGTCGCGATCCACCATCTATCCGTCTTCATAAGGCTCATCAGCTTCTTTAAGGGGTTGGAACGTCGAAGGCTCTTAGACGATTGCCTTGAATCCTCAGGCCACGAAGCAAGGTCATGAACTCTTCCATCGTTCTTCTTGTGTTTCTCAGAATATATTCAAGCAGCCGTATTGTTTTCCACTTTATCAAGGGATCCATATTCCATGACAAGCTTTTTAATTTAGTAATCAGATTTGAATCAATATCTCTTTCCTAAGATGCAAATGCAATGCAATCAAAACTCAATAAAAGGGGTTAGTACAAAATAGAAGCAGACAAGGAAAACAAAAGTACCTAGTCGGGTAACCACTAGAGATTTGGAGGGGCTCTACTTTGGATAGGTTCCTAAGGTCTTCTACATGCAGTTTGGTTCTAAAGTTAAGGTACCCGAACCAACGGATTCCTCGATCTTCACCTATTATAGGCTCATACAGACCGAGTTCGGTTCAGGGGAATACATTTCCCTATGGCTGCACGGAGATGAAAATCTCACGAAGACATAGGTACGGATGTATCCCGAAAGTGATCCACTATCCTGCACGGAGGTGAAAACCTCACGAAGGAGTAGCTTCTCACTCACACTTAAAAGGGTAAGACTAACAGTCTTTATGCAATATGATGCCAAGGTATAAAACTCAATTTACAGTAATCATACAAACAAATGCAAAGAAAGGATCGTAATTTTTTCAAATCAAATTTTCAATTTTCGACAATAAGACAAAAAACAATCAATTTTACGGCCTGACTCTCTTATACTCCCCAGTGGAGTCGCCAAGCTGTTGACATCATTTTTGAAAAATAAAAAATTTGGGTTGTCGACTTATTGAAAATGAAAATGGGAGTCGCCACCGATCTTTTATTTTGGTGTGATTGGATCACCTTGAAAATAATTTTAGGTCTGCGAATTTTGAAAAAACAGGTTCGGGAGTCGGTTACGCACGAGGAAGGGCTAGCACCCTCGTGACGCCCAAAAATGGTACCGAATTGATTGTTTAATGTCTTAGCGTCGAAATTTTGAAAAGATTTTAAAATACGATATTTTTATCTTGAATAAAATGAATTGGATGATAAGGCTAACTTATTTCAAAGAAATAAATTGTCACACTCAGTAAGTTAGAGTACAACATTTCAAATCCTCAAAAATAAGTTTATATTTTGATATTTAAAACCTATGCACTTTGAGAAGGATATCCGGTTATTTGGGTCAAATGAGAAAATCAAATCCCAGTAAGTTAGGGCTCGATTTCACCAAAATTCCTAAATATCGAATATTGCCTTTATTTCCATTTATTATAACGATCCTCGTCTCGAGAAAACATGTCATATCCAATGCGTTAGGATACAACGTGTCGAATTCCCGAGAATGAGTTTTTTATTTATGTTTTTGATTAAAGCATATTCTCTATTATTTATATTCAATGAGGAAAAATTGGAACCCAATACGTTAGGGCTCAATCTTTTCGAAGATCCCAAATGCCGAGTATTTTGAAGATTTTTGAATAAATTGGTTTTGATACTTAAATGATATGAAACATAACCTTTTAATCGAATAAAATGCAATAGAATAATAATGTACAATGCGAATTGATTATTCGTAAATTTAAATATACACCATGAATACAAACAATCAATAGGTAAATACAAACAAACATAGTAACAATAACCTCAATTATGCCGATATCAACATCAACATTCAAAATGAATACTATAAAAAGATAAATCAAAATACATTAAATCATATACATATATTAATTTAAAAAAATATTAAAGTAGGTTTTTTTTAAATGTATGTATAATATAAAATCAATAACATGTTATATATACATGTATATAATCAAAATGGTTTAATATAAATTCCATATATGTATAAAATAATATCGTATATCAATGTCAACACATAAAATATTATATAATAATGTACATACATAAAAAATATGTAGATAAATATATAAACTAATATAAATAATAATACTAATAATAATGATGATAACCAGGATAATAAAAATAATTTAATAATAATAAAAAAGGGCAAAAAAGGGACTAAATCGAAAGTAAAACCAAATTTAAAGGATGACAAATGCAATTCGGAATGTCCAAAGGTTGCGTTGAAACGCGCACGTAATATTAGGGATCAAAAAGGGAAATAATCCCTTACCCAAAACGCAGAGCTTTAATGCGGATTAAAATGAAACAAAAATAAACTGAGAGATTAAATCTAAAAAGAAGTAAAAGGATTGGATTGAAGTGCGCTTGAAAAGCAGAGGGACTGTGCGAGGAAATAGACCGTCAAACAAAATGCGCGGATCCTTCCCCCGGGTAGGGTCACCGCACGAATACCAGCCTCTCACGACGTCGTTTTGAGACCATCAAACTCAGTCTCAAACGACGCCGTTTTTCACCATATAAAAACTAAAATAAACCCTAGCCTAAGCAGACTCCTCCCCTTTTTTAAAAAAGAAAAGAAAAAAACTAATAGAGATGTCCCCCCCTCGCCGCATCTGCGGATCAACTGCTTAAGGGACCCTCAGCCTCGCTCGACCCCGATTACGACGGAGCGAACGGAGACCAGGTAAGCCTCTCACTTCCTTCCTTTCTCTTCTTTTAAATTTTTTTTAAGTAAAAAACAATTCAAAGCAAAACCCAAAATGAAAAAAAAGAAGAATAACAAAAAAGATATAAAAATCGGAGAATCACCTAAGCTATCCTTTTTTATTTTTGGAAACTTTTTGCGTTTTCTTTGTATTGATTTTTTTGTGGGTTTCATACAATATCTGTGTGTCTAAAAAAATACAATGGCTTTCTATTGATTTTTATAGCCGAATCAAAAATACAATTTTTGTGTTTTCTCTGCTGCGTTGTTTTCATCTTCTTGCAGGTACGGAGGCTAGCTGGCGTACGGAGGTAGACGTGCCGTGTACGGAGGCCAGCTGGAGGAGACGCACGTGCGGAAGAGGCCCTGGGTTAGACGGCGGTGTTGCTGGTTGTTGAAGGCTAGGGTTTCGGGGATTGGGGAATGTTTTGGGCTAGGTTGGGCCGAATTAGGTTTTGGTTTATTTGGGCTATTGGCTGGTGGGTATTAGGCTTAATGAGTTTCGGTTTTAATTGGATTTGGTATAATTTTGGGCCTTTAATTTTTGGTTTGTAACTGGACATTTTTGGACATTTAATTATTTTTTGGACATTTAATTATTTTTTGGTTTTCATTATTTATATTTATATTTTATTTTATTTTATTTTTTATATTTTGTTTATTTATTTGATTTGGGCCGGGAAAAATTAGGATATTACACTTCAAATTCATCATTTAAAATCTAAAGTCACAAGGATTCATCAATGAAAAAATTCAAAATCTTTAACAGTTTCAAAAGCGAAGGTACTGGCTAGCTAGACCTAGTTGCAACGATATCAAAAACATAAAAATTATTAGAAACATGTTCAAAATGGACTTACATGCAAAAATCTTTCAACAGCCGAACCTTGAAATATTTTCATGGAGGTTTTTCTTTCTACAGCCGGTGGAGAACTTTGTTAAAGAAGATGATAGTGATTTATTTTTATTTTACTTTAATTTTATTACTTTTTTTAATTATTTTAACATTTACCCATGAATAAAACAAAATTTTAAAGTTGTCTTGCTGTCCCACAAATTAAAAATGGTATATTTATCATATTAATGCTCCCACTTATATTCATTAAGCCATTTAATCATTCAAATCTAATAGTGATCAAACTTTACATCATTTACAATTTAAGTCTTTTTTTAATTAATTAACTATCTAAACATTAAAATTTCTTAACGAAACTTTAATACAACCTTAATACTGGTGTCGAAACCACTTTTTGAAAACAAAATGTAGTGTCGACTTTTATTTTGAAAATGAAAATGAAAAAAACGGGAGTCACCACCGACATTTTTTGAGGTGTGATCGGATCACCTTGCAATCCAATTGTTTTGATAAAACATTTTGATTTTATTAAAGAATTAATTTTGGTCTACGGAATTCAAGAAAAACGGGTTCGGGAGTCAGTTACATGCAAGGAAGGATTAGCACCCTCGTCATGCCCAAAATTGGTACTTAATTAATTAATTAATGTCTTAATGTCGAAAAATTGAGAATTCAAAAAGATATATAAAAATATGATCCTTTTTATTAAAATTTAAAAGAAGGGTGTATTTCACTTTAATCGAGAAAAAGAATTATATCCCGTGAGTTAGGACACAATATATTTAATCCCGACATGAGAATGAACACCAAAAATTTATTTATTTTTTAGAAATTTTGATCATCTCGGTTTTGAAGAAGAAATCATATCTCGCAAGTTGAAATACGGTCCTTTTCTGATTCCCGAGATAACTTTTAAGAATATGTTTTTTAAAAAGGTTCGTATATTTGAAATTATTGAAAACTCGAGACCCCGTAAGTTAGGGTACGATCTTTTCGAAAATCTCAAACACCGAGTGTTATACTATCTTGGAAGCTTTTGGATAAAATGAATTCAAAACTTAAATCATATTAAACGTAACTTTTTGAGCGAATAAATCGCGATGGAATGATAATGTACAAAAAATGTATAAATAAAAAAATAGTATAAATTAAAAAAATAGTATTATATAAGAATATTATCGTATAAATCTTTAAAGCAAAGAAGTATATATAAGTGAATTAAAAAATGTATTATAAAATAAAACCAAAAAATATATATAAATTATATTGAAATTACATAAAAAAATATATAAAATAATAGATGGAAATTAAAATAATAATATATGATAAATTAAAAAAGTAATTACACATGAAAACTTAGAATAATAATACATATAAAATTTAAAATAATAATAAATGATGAATTTAAATAACAAATACATGATAAATTTAAATAATGTTAATGATAAATTTAAAATAATAATATGTTACAAATTAAAATAATATTGATAATAAGTTTAAAAATAATATTAAGCTTAAACATAAAAATAATGTTAGATTTAAAATTAAATACATTTAAAAAAATAGAATAATGAATATTTAAATAAATTTAAAAAAAGAGCAAATTAAATCAAGCTAATGAGGATTACATTGGATTTAAAACAAAATCAGAGGGAAAAAATGAAAATAAAATAAAGCAAAGGGGCCGAATGTAATGCGCGAATAACTTGGGGGACCAAGTGGGAAATAATCTTCGTCCCTCCAAAACGCGGCGTTTCAACCTGGGCCGAAATGAAATAAAAACCAAATGCAGGGTCAATTTAAAAAAAACTGATTTGAACACGCTACAAAAGAGGGGGACCAAATGCGCAAATTTCCCAATAGCTGCAAAATGTGCGAATCCTCTCTTCGGGTTGGGTTAATATACGGGTCACAGGCCAATACGGCACCGTTTTAGAGCCACTGACATAGGCCCTAAACGGTGTCGTTTTATGCCCTATATAAATGCTACTCAAAACCTTAAAATCAGAATACTTTACAATTTTATTAAATTATCAGAAAAAAACCTAAACCTCTTTCTCCCTCCGCCGCCTCAAAACCCGAAACTCTGACTGACTCCAATTTGGATGGGGTAAACAGAGCTCCGACGACGTGCTCGCACAGGTAAGTTTCTTGCTTCCTTTTCTTTCTCTTTTCCCTTTTTTGCACACAATGAATCAATCACAGAAAAGAAGAGCAACGGAAAAAAATCTCCAGTCACCTTTAGAAAAATTCTGATTTGCCTCTTAACTTTTTTTTTTGAAGTCTTTTTTATTGATTTCGTATCCCCCTTTACAGATTTTGATCGGCTCTTTTATAGTCGAAACAGAGAAAAATGGAAATACCAAAAATCCTATTTTTTTACATTTTCTTCCTATTTACTACTATTATTTGTTGTCAATCTGTTATACATCGTTGCTCATTTCTTTGCTGTTGTTATTTCTAATTTGTTGCTTGCTTGTTTGTCCCTTGCAGGTGCATGGAGGCGCGATGATGTGGAGGTGCAACATGCGTGGAGGCCTAGTTCCCAGCTGCGACACGGATTGTTCTAGGGTTTTTGGAGATTTCAAATTGGGCCACTTCAAATCGGGCTAGGGTCTAATTGGGTCTAGGATTGTATTGGGTCTAGGATTGGGTTAGATTTTAGGTTTAGGTTATTGGGCTTTGGATTTTGGGCCATACGGCCTATTGTAACTGGACTGTTATGTTTATTGGACTTTTTATTTTTTTAATCTGATTTATATATTTTTTTGTTTGTGCGGGCCTGGGCAGAATTTGGGTCTTACAAATGGTTTACAGAAACGAGGTCCCGATACCTCTTTTTCTAAAACCACTGACTTTAAGGTCATACCACTTGAACCTAATTATTCATTCAAATAGCATAAATTGTCAATTCAAAATTTATTTTAATACCATATTTTACACGTAAATATTAAATAATAATATTTACGAACTTACTCGTCAGATTTGTGGCCCCAAAACCACTATTTCTAATACCAATGAAAAATAGACTGTTACATCTATATATCATAAACTTCAAAAATTATTTGTTCTTAAATTACTCAACCAAAATGGATGCTACACTTGTACCAACAATATCATTGGAATCTGATCAGAAAATCATTAAAATTTGGCAAATTATTAAACTAATCCAAATAATATATAGATTTTATGAAAAATAGATTAAAACACAAAGATTTCAAAAAATCTAAATCAAAACTCTAAATTCTAAGATTGATTTGCCCTTCCTTTACCATTCTTTATTTTCTCTAGAGTTAGTTTTTCTCAAATTGCGAAAACCACAATAAAAAATATATAAAATGGGCAAATAAACCACATAATTAATTGGAAATTTAAAATAATATCCATTTAAAAATTGTGGGTATTACTAGTTGCAGTCATAAATTAACTAAAAATCTAACTAAGACAAGTATATCTATCAATTAATAGTATAGCTACGATAAGCAAAGATATTGTTCCCACGATGACTAAAAGTACTAGTAATTATTATCTTTCTATTATTTAACCGAAAAATTGGAGAGATTAATTAAAACTAAAATTAACTAAATTAATTAACTAATAAACACGACAAAGAACGAATCAGAAAAATAAACAATTAACAACCAATAAACAAAACAATACCCAGGAAAGAATCCACCTAGATTTCATCTGTCATTATCAATTTGAATTAAACAATTTCTTCACTTAGTATCTTGATCCGTAGAAATCCCTAAATTATGTTATAATCTCTTTCGAGACTAAGAGCAACTGACTCTAGGTTGATTAATTAAAAATTTCTTTCTAATTAAAACCCCTATTATTGCATTAACTGGATCTATGGATCCCCCTATTAGATTTGATTCTAATCCGGTAGATTTATGTTGTCCTATTTCTAGTATTACATGCAACTCCACTCAATTATGCTAGATCTACTATTAAATAGGGATTTTTCCTCCTCTGATTTAAACACATCAAACATGGATTAATAATCCGGAAATATTAAACCAAGAATTAAGTATACATAATTGAGAATAAGATTTACATATTTCTTGCGTAAAACAGAAATTAAAAGACATAATTCATCATAGGGTTATCTCCCCTAGGTATTTAGAAAATTAATTCATAATGGCAAATAGAAACATTTAGAAGACAGTATAACCATAAAAAACAAAACAAAAACCCATAATAAACTTCAAAAGAATCAAGAGGAGATCTTCAAACTTGATGGAAATATGCTTCTGAGTCGACATCAATGGTGTTTTTCGAGTTGTTTTCTTCAGTATTCTATGATGACTTACTCCCCTATTCTTATTTTTGTCATATATAGGTCTTAAAATGTCCGAAAAACCTAAAAATTGTGTTTTTCCCACATGTTTGGAGTGCGATTCGCGAAATCCACACGGTCTAACACAAGGCCGTGTGGTAAGCCATGTGGTAGCCCGTGTGCCCAGCCCGTGTAGCTCCTGAAACTTGCTGTGATTTTTTTTTATTTTCGCTCATTTTTCGTTCTTTTTACTTCCAAATGCTCTCCTAAGTATAGAAACAAGAATTTTAAAGATTAGGAGCATAAAATTCACCATTTTAAATCACATAATCATCCAAAAATGTATTAAGAACGGTGTTAAAATATGTTACTTTTATCACTTATCAATTACATGTCTATCTTTTTACAAGTTGATTTCAAATATTATGGTTGGTCTTGGTAATATAAAAGGTTGGGTCAAGGTAAAAGTATTATAGAAGTCTTTATACTAAGAGTTTATTACATTTTTTTTCTCTTTTCTTGAAAAAAAGATAAGTTAATATTGTACATTAGATCAAAGAGAAAATTAGTCCTATTAAAAATTTCATCCATTTTTACTGCTTAAAATTGGTTCATGTATGTTAGCATAAGGTACACGTGGTACACCATGTGTAATTGTTTGGTTATTTCGTCAACCATGTCAATGTTTAACAGTAGAAATAGATGATTTTTTATTAGAAAATGACCAATTTGCTCTTTAACTTAACGTACAGAGGCCAATTTACCCATTTTTGAGTATAAGGGACAAAATTCAATTTGACTCTTAGTATAAAGGCCTTCATGATATTTTTGAGTAGCATTTAGTATGATGGAAAGTAATCACCTTCCTAGAAATTTAATCAATTGGAAAGTGATTCTAACGTTTGGTATGTCAAATTTTATTTACTTTCCTTGGAATCTAACTCTTAGTATAAAGGCCTCCATGATATTTTTGGGTAGCATTTGGTATGATGGAAAGTAATCACTTTTCTAGAAATTTAATCAATTGGAAAATGATTCTAACGTTTAGTATGTAAAATTTTATTTACTTTCCTTGGAATCTAACTCTTAGTATAAAGGCCTCCATGATATTTTTGGGTAGCGTTTGGTATGATGGAAAATAATCACTTTCCTAGAAATTTAATCAATTGGAAAGTGATTCTAACGTTTGATATGTCAAATTTTATTTACTTTCCTTGGAATCGAACTTTTCATTGATAGTTACTTTCCATGAACATAACAATGTGATTTCAATGATAAAAGGTAGGAAAGTTTCTTTCTCATATAGATTGGAAAGATAAAAAAAATATTAAAACAAAATTAATCCTATTTTATATTGGTTTGAGTATTAGCCTATTAAAAAAACTACTACCTCCTTCCTCCCACTTGATTTTTTCTATTGCTCAATTTTTATATATTTAATTTTTTATATGCACTATTATACTTAGAAAATTAAATACATAAATATAATCTTTTATTTAATAAAGTTAAAATCATAAATAATCATTACATTCAAAATAAAGTGAATAAAACGTGATAATATATATTTTTTAAAATTTTAATCAACATCTTCTAACATATACTAAATGTTGTAAAATAATCTTTTTTTTAATAATTATATTCTCATTCTAAAATATTAGATTTTATTAAAATAATAACATAGCAATATACCAAACGCTACGTTGCCATTGATGATGACAAGGTAATTGGAACTCCCTGTGGACTGTTGTGTTCCCGTCTTAATCATTGACACTTGGAAATTTTGGTTCAATGATATGTGCTTTTAGTGGAGGATTCGACTTGGGAAATATAGGTGCAATTTGGAGTAGCCTATCCCGATTTTCAACTTGAGGACATGCTTTTTTATTTTCAGGAAGTGACTAATATTGTTGTGGAAACTTTCGCTAGCAAGACTTATGACAGACGTGACAAGTGAAGCAATTAGCTGGAGTTTATCTTAAATGGAATGTTAATTAAATAAATATTTATCTTTAAGGAATTCCTACAATTTGTGATGGATATCGTTATTGAAATTTCATCGATCATTAGTATTTTTTTTAAAAGGTAGATAGCTCGCCGTCGGTTTTTTAATCTGTTTTGTTTAAAGAGTATTTCAGAATAATAAATTATTTCACAAGTCGGTTTGGGCTTGTGTAATCAATTCGTGTTGTCTTAAGTTTTGCTTTCCATTGTTTAATAATCCTTCACTTTTAGAAATTTCTGTCTGTTTTTATAACACATTTTCTAGTCTTACTTATGCATGTAGTCTTACTTTTGCAAATTATTTTAGGGATGGTCTTATCGTCTATCCTTTCTAGTTTGATAGATGCTCAGTTCTTTTGCCAATTTTTTCCATCGTTTTGGACCATTTGGTGTTGATTTTCTTATTATATTAAGTGCTTGCAATCACTCCAAATATGTCATACTTGAGTTATGAGAGAACAAATGATCAAATGTCATAATATTCTATTGATATTGTAGCTAAAACTTTTGTTGTATAGATGGAGCTTGTACTTTATTGCCTTCGATGGGTGTGTATTGTTTTTTTCCGAATCGTATGATCCCATTAATGGAATGAATTAATAAATTTCTCTTTTAAAAAAAATTCCCTCCAAATTAGTCTCTCTTTTCTTTTTTATCATTTCCAAGAGTAAACATGGTAAATCTCTATTTAAGAGAGTATATTTTCTTGTTAATAATATCAACAATGAAATATTTTTAAATCTACGAGCGTAAAAGTGAAGCTCTTTAACGAGGTGTAAGATATCAACTAGGTGTGTATGGGTCGTGTTCAAGCAGGATTTATGTATGATATTAATACATTTTATGTTTGTTGAAGCTCGATCAGATCCGAAATATGAATTCAAAGGTTTACCCAAGCCCGTCTATTATTATAAATGACTAATTCAAGCTCGTTTTAAGCCGCACGTGTTATTTTTAAAAAAAAAGATTTTTATGATTTAATATTTAATTGAATTTTATTTTATTAAAAATTTAAATTTAAACAACTTAATATATTTTATATTTTAAAATTTTATTAAAAGCTTAATATAAAAATATATTACAAAAGTATAAAATCTACTAAGCTTAATTTTAATATTAAAACCGAAATCTAAACTTTATTTTAAATATGTTTATTTTTATACTAAAATTCATTTTTAAATTTTAAACTGGATCTCCAAACTTAGATGAATAATGTGTACCATGAAGAGTGTAATATCAATGAATTGACTCTTCTTACGAAATAAGTCGCTGTAGAAACATGGAAACTAACCCATCATTGCAGCGCAACATACGGTGACTCTATCCTTATATAGGGAATCCAACATCTAATGGAATTTTGGCATATTCTTGTGTTGAAAGTCTAAAATAAGTTCTAACATCATCAATAAATGCGATGCGGTTGTTGTAAGATTTTAGCTGAGTTGATCTAGCCGATTTATTATATTAGGTTATATCATACATTGCTAGTAAACGGGTTGAAAGTATTATAAAATATATTAAAAAATTAATTATATAAATAAATATGATACTTGTTACACCGCTTCATTATTCTTTTTCCTATTTCTAAGAAAAATTGGCTGTAAAAATTCCAAACATTTCTTTTGGAATAAACAAAGAAGGATCTTGTATATTACATTTAAGGTCGGGTACATGTTGACAGAAAAAAAAGAATATTGTTTTATTTGCATGTCTGCGTTTGATGATTACATTCAAAACACCTAAATTCATCAACCTATGAAAACTTTGTATATTGGGAAACTCGTGAATACATTAAAAAGAAGAGACATACATGAGGAAACCCGAGGTAAGGTACTAATAGGCCCAAGTTTTGAATCATTTTGATGCATCCCGAAGTTTAACTTTCTTCTTGTTGTTGGATATCTTGCCATCTTTACCAATGGGTATATGTCCTTCCCTGTGTAACCCATGGTGCCTACTCTTTATTAGCCATGTTTTATATCTGACCTTAGTTGATAAATCCACTCTTAGTTCAGCTGTTGCATTCAGTATTGCACTACGAAGAGCTGCCCAAAAGGGGTTGTCAACATCGAAATGGTTGAGCACTTGATGACTTCGATTCTTCCCTTCAGTAAATGAAGGGATAGTATTGTTCCCCACTATATTCACCCCGTGATAAAAGATTAGCAAGATATCATCGTAGTAAATACCTGAGTCTTTGTTCGGATTCTTGATATCAAGTTGGTATTGAATGATCCCATGATCAGATGTATTGCTATCATTTACCGCAGGGACCGAAAAATTCGTGATCGTAAAATGGGGGCTTCCCGGACGCAATGCTAGCCATAGGCAAAGAACAAGGATGCCTAACAGGCCAAGAATTTGAAGAATCCAAAAGTAGAAGTTTTTGGTCACACACATTTTATTGTTTGAGAATGAAAAAACAACACAGGTTTCCACACGAATTGAATCGATTGATCAGCCCGGTAATGGAATTTGGTTTATGTGTAGGGAACAGTGGTTTGAGTGAGAATAAAGTTAAGGAGGTACATTAGGGAGATACCAATTGTATTCTTTTCTTTTTGAGTTACTTTGCTTTACGTGACATGTAAGCTTCAAAGACTAATTGTTACACAAGGGTTTACCTTGAAGCTTTCTTTTTTAAGAATGATGATCAACTTTTGTGATTGAAAATATTTTATATTAACAAAAATATGTCAATAAATGATTATTAGTAGGGTGATAAAGGTCCTTCATAAGGATCTGTCGGTCTTGAGTTTAAATCTCAAATAGTGTTTTTTTTAATTGTTTTATTTGTATATTATATAAAAGATAAAAATATCCTTACAATAATATTAATTATTTTTTAAAAATAAGGGTATTTTAATAATTTCACAGCTGAATTAATTTCGAGTTGATTCGTGAAATCAACTCAATCCATAAAATGACTCCATAAATAAGAACGGAATTGACAGTTTTATTTTTGTCCCATCCAAATTAAACTTGAAAGATTAAAAAAAATCACCATAATCATAAAGCATAACTAATAATGTTACAATGAAATTTAATCAAATAAAATAAGAATATGATTATACAACAACGGAACTACACTTTCCCTTCCAATAAATCAAAATAAAAAGAAAACAAGAAAGACATAAATATATGTATGCGTGCAAGAATCAAGTGAAATAAACTGGACATTTTTTGTTCTTCCAAGCTGGCAATATCGATCCATCTTGACCAACTGCAACATCACAATTGGCGTGCATCTTATGGTGTTGACTACCCCATGTAGAAACCTTAAATCGGATCGCTGCCATTATATCTATACGAAAAACCACCGCCCCTTGTTGCCTGTTATCCATAAACTCCTTCCACCGTCGGCTGTTTACCGCCAATGTGGCCACATTGAATGTATGGTACACAATTGTAGTTGTCTTTGGTTCCTGGTAAAACGGGTCCATCAATGGAGATGACCCCATGTTTGAATCTTCGTAAAAAATTGAACCCACCATGGAGATGTAATAGATTCCAATGTGTTGGTTCGGGTTCCTGGCTGTGACATTTAATGTTATTTGAGCATTCTCAAACTCTGAGTGTTGATCCAAACCAGGAATACTAAAGTCTACAATATAAAACCTTGGACGATGAGGGCGTAAACTAAGCCATAAAATGAAGAAAACAACACCAACAACTAAAATAAGACATAAAAATATGGCACATAGTATTTTGGTCACCCTAGTTGTGCAGCTATCACGAACCCGTTGCGCGTAGTATGGAATGGTGTGCTGTCGTTTGATGTGTTCGGATGCCTGCTTGTTGGAACCGCACATTTTTTTTTTTGGAAGATTTCGCAGGTAGATGTTGGGTGACATTCGACAATAATGGAAGTGTTTGTGTCTGGATAATGGGTGTTTAAATAGTGGTTATGTGATCCAAAGGTGACGGGGAAGACAGGGGAAGGTTAAAGAATTTGGAGTCTTTTTACATTGGCCAAGGAAGGAATAAATTGACCAATAGGCTTGCCATCCTATGGTTCAATATTCATAAATGATTTATTCTTGGGTAAACTATGCCCATATATAATCTAAAATAGAGTGTATCAATTTAAAAAAAATTTCAATTTAATAATGTGAATTAGTCATTACAGTTAAAATTTGCTTTTTACTAATGGCACTGTCAATCGTCATCTCCTCAACAGCCACCTCCTCCTCGATCTTGTTTCATCAACAACCCAAACTTATTCTCCAATGCCCATGTAACTGTTGCTTCAACGTCGATACTATCGCCAATCCCGAGAACGACAAGAATGAGCACTAATCCCCATGTCCCAAGAACTTTCTCCACTACTAGACCCCTCCCACTTCCACCACCTCCATCTCCTCCACTAAAATCTCCATTGACACCACTGATGAAGTTAAACAAGAATAGGTTATTCGCAATTATTTGCCATGGAGATCGTCGTTCATACCTTCAAAGAACTTAAAAATGAGTACATAAAAGAGTATAAAAGCATTAAAGGCAGTGATAAAGTGTGGTGTATCGAGCTCCAATAAAGCCAAGAGAGGACAAAAACAGTGCCATTTTGAAGAGAAAAAAAAGGAACCCATTGTTTATTGTAAACATTGCTGGACTCAAAACAAATTGGCTCAATGATTTGTTGTTTGGATATGATAATGGGTACAGGGACTTCAATGGGTTAATTTAGGGTTTGGTGGGGCGATGGTTCACCACAGTGGTGATGGTTTAGGAAGCAGCGAGTGGCGGCAGTAAGCTGGGAAGAGGCGGTCGAGGGTTTTAAAATAATAATAATAATAATAAAGAGAAGAGGACAACGACAGTAAGCGCAGTTGGAGAAGACAATTGGAGGCCGAATGATAATGTTGGAGCTTAGGCGGCGAAGGCAGCGGTGGCACAAAGGGAAGGCTAGGGTTTTCAATTGAGAGAAGATTTATGATAACCTAAATTTGTTAGTGATTGATGAAATTTTTAACACGATAATTAATTTATATAATTATTTTAATTAAAGTGATTAAATTGGAAAAAAAAAATAAAGTGATCCTGTTTTAAACACGTCATGAGATTCATTCTACCATATCCATCAACTATCTTCCCTAACACGTCATGAGATTCATTCTACCATATCCATCAACTATCTTCCCTTTTGTTTCCTTCGTTTTCTTTATGATCATATTAGGGTACATGGTTGTTTATATTGAGTATTGAGTTTAAATTGTATTATAATAATCTTTTAAAATAATTTTTTAGGCATACACTTTATATATTTTAAAAAACCTTAATTGATATATTAAACATTTAAACTCTTTATAATTAAACCAATTCTCTCTACCATTATTTTAATTCTAATTACCCTAAAAATTTGTCTTAATTAATTAAATAAAAATGAGTCATTAATAGTAAAAAATAAAATTTAAGGTTTAAATTTAAGATTAATATGGGATTAGAGTTTAAGGATAGTGTAACACCCCATATCTCGTTCGGTCGCCAGACTCGAGTTATGGAACGTCATATTGGTCACCTAAGTGACTC
The DNA here is from genome assembly GCF_007990345.1 of Gossypium hirsutum. Classification (NCBI taxonomy): domain Eukaryota; kingdom Viridiplantae; phylum Streptophyta; class Magnoliopsida; order Malvales; family Malvaceae; genus Gossypium; species Gossypium hirsutum. Next base: position 55,873,885 of record NC_053442.1, read on the forward strand.
TCTAGTCGAGCACAAATTGAACCTCCAACACACCGCACAAAACATGTGAATACAATAAGAACATGTGATTGACTCACAATACTTAACTTAAGCAGACAAAGGGGTTCGCAGGTAGCAATTCGCCAAACGTTAGGGTTTGCATCCTGCACAGGTCGACAACTTTGTCACTTCGCAGCTACTTTGGCGAACTGATCTATATAAATTAATCAGTTTGATCATTTCTTGCTCTTAACTTATGGCGAATACTCTGTTTGGAAATTAAGTACTTAAACATGAACTCGTAAAATTAAGGAAACATCAAACATGACTTCAAATTGTATTCATACCAACAAGGAATTAACATACTTAATATTTAGGTATATATATAGTTTTATTGGTCCGTAAGCTTGAAATAAAAAAAACATAAATAACTAAGTCTTAAAATAATCAACGAAGTCAACAGATAGAAAAATATCTCTAAGTCCAAGTGGAATCCCACATTGCCTTTGAGTCCTAAGTTCATTTGTACCACCTATTCAGTGTTTATGTCTTGCCTGGATCACTCGCTTCGTCTCTACACACTGTGCAACCTAGCTGTCTACAGTGTTTAGTAAAGAGCGTGTAAGCTCTTATGAACTCAGTGAATGTTCCGAAAAACCACATAGCATATACGAAACATAAGTCACCCAATGAGTTTTCTATTACTTTCATACTTTTACTTCACAACGGGTTCGCATACATATAAGGGTCCGCATACATATATAAGGGTTCATATACATATAAGGGTTCACATGCATATGAGGGTTCGCATGCATATAATGGTTCACATACATATAAGGGTTCACATACATATATACAATTTGTGTATAGTAATTTGTTTGACAATTTGAAACATAAGAGTTGACTTAATCACAACACATTGGATAAGCGGATCTCTATCACACCCCAAAACTCAAAAGTCGAACATATCCCATAAGAGTGGCACAAAGCTAATTACTCTCCAAACACACCCCACATATTCCCCAAGTGTAGCATAAAGTTAAACACTCTCCAAACACCTCACATATCCCCAAGGCCTCTCACCAAAATCACGAAGCATATATGTGAGTAATCACAAATCCTATGGCATGCCAATGATATCTAATGGTTTTAGAGATCACAAAGTCAAATATACATGTATAAGCAGTTATTATCATACTCACTCATCCACATGTCATATATAGCTCGCAATGCACAATGCATGCTTTCACATATCATAATCCATTCATATTCATACTTACTGCGAACACATATGGTTCGTACATGGTAAACTCACCATAAAACTATGGTTTGCACATACTAATGGCGACCCTAGAACACTCACTTGTCGGGTTTGTAGATTTGTATACAAGCTTCTGCTTACCCTTTGTTTTGCTTGATGAAGGCTTTGTTGGGTTTACAATTTCACACATAAAATTCACAACACATACATGTTAAACACATAAAAAATCAAACAAAACACATAACACAGTTCGTTTAAACCTATACTTTGCCAGTTCGAGAAACCTATTAAACCAACTTGTCCTTATAACTTACTATCAGTTTCTCCACTTCAAAACAAGTTGGAAAATACTTTAAAACAATGGTTTAATTTAGAAATCCAAGTTTCACCATTAATGACCTCGATTTTAGATAAAACATGAACTTTTGATACGAGTCAAGGAGGTGACACTCAAGGGGTTGTTTTTCCTAGTGATCCAATCACTCGAAGCAAGGCACGACAATTAAAATCAAAGATGAATGCTTTTGTCCAATACTTTGTTGCTACAAATTTAAGTCATCATGTTCGTGACGTTGACAAATACGAGAATGTAATTCACTGGACCAATCTTGGAATAGTGAAAGCCCATGAATTGGTGGATTAATCTTTTATGTATCTTATTATTATTATTTACTTAATTCTCATTGGTTGGGACACATCACTTATGAGTTAAGTAATTTTATTGGTTAGGTTATTATTTATTTATTTTCTTAGATAATTTTAAAGAGTTTTATTAGGATTCAATTACTCTTGAAAGAGTTTTATTATGATTCAATTACTCTTGTAATTTGCCTATAAATAGACTTGCTTTTTACACAATGGGGGGAATAAAAAGAAAGTATTTGTTTTCTTCCAAATTTGTGTGAGGCAAATTTTTGAGAGTAGAGTGATTCTTCTCTTACTATTGAGTTTGGAGTTTGTTACTTTCGAGGGTATTTCGGAGTTACAAATATTCAAATTTCTTTCCCGTTCATCGGTGTTTCTAGAGGTTCTTCTTCTAGGGGTTTCGTAGGGAGCTGCTCAATCATTGGCGTTTTTTGTTACAAGTTAACCAAGGGTTCCATAGGGCAAATCTATCCTTTTATTATTATTATTTAACTAATTTTATTTATTCTCATTTTATTTCTAATTTGTGTTTCTCTTGTGTCTAGATCCGGGATTTCCGCATCAGTTGGTATTAGTTTTAGGCCATTCGGTGTTATTTTTTAAGCTAAAATCATATCCAAAACGAGTCAAAATACCAAAAAAAGTTCTAATAGGTTTCGTCAATTTTTTTTCTCCTCTTATTTAAAAAAGAAGAAGTAAAAAGCGTAAAAAAAAGGTAAAAAAAAGCAAAAAGCGCAAAAAAAACCGCAAAAAAAAAGTTGCCTACCTTTCATACGTAGGTTTCTTCTTTTCCTATTATTGTTATTATTTTTATTTTAGTTTTCCCAAAATTGAATTTCTTTTCCTTCTTCTTTTCTTGACTCAAGTATAATTAAAGCTTCAATTTTTGAAAATCTTAAGACATCAAACGTTTCCGATTTTTTTTTTAAATTGGGTAGAGTTTTGTTAAGTGTTCTTCTTATTAAAGCTTTTCTTTGACTCTAGAGTTAGGGATCGTTGCAGGTTAACGTTTTTTGTTTCTCTTACGCTTTCTAACACTTTGTTTCTTCTTGTGTTAGCAGATATTAAAGGCACGCACAATTCCTTCATCCATGTAGCCTCCATTACAAATTGCCTCGTCAAGTTTATTGGCCTCTTAGAGCAATTAGGGTCTTCATTGTTTCTTTTAAGTTTGCACCTTCGTTATTTGATCTTGATTAGTAACCCTCTCCAAACATATTTACAAGTTTTGAATCATTCAGAGAGTTATTCTTTTGAGAGCTAACGAGTGAGGTTATTATTATTTTTTCTTTCTTGTTCCTGTTTGTTTGATCTTTCACAGATACCATGCCGCTCACTAGATCCAAACTAGTAAAAATGAAGAGGATGAGCAAAAAAGAGAGAGCGATCCTTCGGTCGAGTTGTTAGAAAAAGAGATGAAAAAGTTACAAACTCAATTCGAACATCGCATGACCCAGATGTTACAAGAGCAAAGGGAGTATCTTGATACAAAACTTACAACTCAAGAGAGATACATTGCCGATAATTACAAGAAGTTGAACGAAGCCTTTATAAGCCGATCAAATTTGCGAGATCGAACTTTTAAACGAAGGGAGGACCATGTTTTTGATGATGACTTTGAGTCCGAATATGTACCTAGAGAAAGGTTGGAATGAAACAATGACACCCCCAAACCAAAATTTCCTTCTTTCTCAGGGAAGAATGATCCTGATGCTTACCTTGATTGGGAGGAAAAGATGGAAGCAGTCTTTGCTTGTTACAATTACTCTGATGAGAAAAAGGTAACATACGCTGTCGCTGAGTTCATTAATTATGCACTAACATGGTGGAATCAATTATGTAAAAGCAGGATTCTTTATAGAGAGCAACCTGTTACTACTTGGGTTGAAATGAAGCGCATCTTGCGAAAACGGTTTGTTCCACCATACTATTATCGAGAACTCCATCAAAGACTCCAACATCTTGTTCAAGGAGATAGATCTGTGGATGACTACTACAAAGAGATGGAGACTATTCAGATTAGAGCCAATCTTGTTGAAGAGGCTGAGGTGACTATGGCTAGATTCCTTGCCGGCCTAAAGCCTGAGATTGCAAATCGAGTTGAGTTACAACACTACATGGATGTTGAAGAGATGCTTCAAACCGCACTCACCATTGAAAAGCAATTACGAAAGAAAGGGACAACGAGGGTTGTTAGTTCAGTTTCTAATCCTGCTTAGAGAGGAAATTGGCAAAAACAAGATGATAGATTGTGGAATGGGAGAGATGCACAGTTCAAGCCAAATGAGCCTAAAACTTACTCTAAAGATATAGGTATGCCTAATTCACTTAAAGGTTCTACTTCTACTAATCGAGCTCCATCTTCTTCTTCTACTTCTCCTAGTGCCATTAAGCAGCCAAAAGATATTACCTGCTTCAAATGCCAAAGAAGGGGTCACTATGCTCGAGAATGCCCTAATAAAAAGTTATTGGTGATTCGAGAAGATGGCGAGGTTGATTTTGAGTCTGATAACGAAGATGAGATGCCTCCTTTGGAAGATGCTGATGATGTGCATACTCATGATGAGTATGAAGAATACTTGGAGTATGGTGAGAAAGCACTTGTTGCTCGAAGGGCTTTAAATGTCCAATTTAAAGAGGAAGGGCGCGAACAAAGAGATAACATTTTCCACACGAGATGTTTGATTAGTGGACAACCTAGTTCATTGATCATCGATAGTGGAAGTTGCACCAATGTGGTAAGTTCTTCCCTTGTTGAGAAACTTGGCCTACCTTGTGTAAAGCATCCAAGGCCATACCGATTGCAATGGTTGAATGATAGTGGGGAGGTAAAAGTATCTAAACAATGCTTAGTTTCATTTTCCATTGGTAGATACTCTGATAAAGTTTTGTGTGATGTTGTTCCAATGCAAGCTGGGCACATATTACTTGGACAGTCATGGCAGTTTGATCGACGAGTAAATCATGATGGTTTTCTTAACCAATATACCTTTGTGTTCCTTGGAAAGAAGTTTACTTCGGCTCCACTTCCTCCTCAAGAAGTCTACAATGATCAACTCAAACTTGGTAGTGAGATGGGTAAGGGAAGTGAGGTAAAATCATTGAAAAAGGCTGAGAGTAAAGAGGCCCTTAGTGTTAAAAGCCAACTTAAAGGCCCAACATTGGTAAGTGATTGCACACACAAGTCACGAGATGAGAAAGTGAGTTTATTCGCTAGGTTTCGAGATATCAAATTTGCTCTTTGTACAAAACAAACATTTGTAATTATTAGGTTTAGGGAAAACTTTGTTTCGACTAACCCTAATACATATTTGCCTAGTTGTTTTGTTGATCTTTTGCAGGATTTTGAGGATGTATTTCCTTCTAAAATGCCTAAGGGATTACCTCCTTTATGAGGGATTGAACATCAAATTGACTTTTGTGCCTGGTTCGAGTATTCCGAATAGACCAATCTATCGAAGCAATCCTGAAGAAACTAAGGAGTTGCAAAGGCAAGTTGAAGATCTCTTAGAGAAAGGGTTGATTCGTGAGAGTCTAAGCCCTTGTGCGGTCCCTGTATTTCTCGTCCCAAAAAAAGATAGTTCTTGGAGAATGTGTGTTGATTGTCGTGCTGTCAACAAGATTACGGTAAAGTATCGATATCCAATTCCTCGATTAGATGATATGTTGGATGAGCTTAATGGTGCATGCATTTTCTCTAAAATTGACTTAAAAAGTGGTTACCATCAAATAAGAATGAAACAAGGTGATGAATGGAAAACTGCTTTTAAAACTAAGTATGGCCTGTATGAGTGGTTAGTCATGCCATTTGGCTTAACTAATGCTCCTAGCACATTCATGAGATTAATGAACCACATACTTAGACCATTTTTAGGAAAATTTGTCGTTGCGTATTTTGATGACATACTGATTTATAGCAAAACTTTGAATGATCATGTTGGGCATGTTAAATTAGTATTGGATGTGTTAAGGCATGAACGACTCTTTGCTAATCTTGAAAAATGCACCTTTTGTATGGATAAGCTTGTTTTTTTTGGTTTTGTGATAAGTTCTACAGGAATCCATGTGGATTAAGAGAAAGTAAAGGCAATTAAAGAATGGCCTATCCCTAAAACTGTTTCTGAGGTAAGGTCTTTCCTTGTGTTAGCCGGTTTCTACTGCAGGTTTGTTCGTAACTTTTCCACAATTGCTTCGCCTTTGACTGCACTTATTAAAAAGGATGTATCTTTTCATTGGACAGATAAACAAGAATTAGCATTTAATGAACTTAAAGATAAATTGTGTAATGCTCCTATTCTTGTTTTACCTAATTTTGAAAAGACCTTTGAGATTGAATGTGATGCTTCTGGTGTAGGTATAGGTGCCGTCCTCATGCAAGATAGTAAACCACTAGCCTACTTTAGTGAGAAACTTGGTGGAGCACATTTGAACTATTTGACCTATGATAAAGAGTTGTATGCCTTGGTAAAGGCATTAGAAGTTTGGCAACATTACCTTTTACCAAAGGAGTTTGTGATTCACACTGACCATGAATCACTTAAGCACTTAAAGGGACAAGGTAAGTTGAACAAGCGACATGCGAGGTGGATTGAATTCACTGAATCTTTTCCTTTTGTTATAAGGTATAAGAAAGGTAAAGATAATATTGTGGCTGATGCTCTATCAAGGAGGTACACTTTACTTAGTACTTTGCATACTAAGTTATTAGGTTTTGAGTATCTCAAAGATTTATATGCCACTAATTCTGATTTTGCAAGCATTTATGATGCATGTGAACATGGTGTATTTCACTAATTTTATAAGCATGATGGCTATCTTTTTTCGAAATAATAGACTATGCTTACCAAAGTGTTCAATGCGAGAATTGTTGGTTCGAGAGGCTCATAGTGGTGGTCTTATGGGTCATTTTGGAGTCACTAAGACTTATGGTGTTTTACATGAGCATTTTTATTGGCCTAACATGCGAAAAGTTGTTGAGAAAATTTGCTCTACTTGCATTACTTGTAAACAAGCTAAATCCACTATGATGCCTCATGGTCTATATACTCCTCTTCCTGTTCCTAGTTCACCTTGGACTGACATTTCAATGGATTTTGTAATAGGTTTACCAAGGACAAAGCATGGACGAGATAGCATCTTTGTGGTTGTGGATCGATTTTCTAAAATGGCTCATTTCATTCCATGCCATAAGACTGATGATACAACCCATGTTGCCGATCTATTTTTCCGTGAAGTTGTGAGATTACATGGAATCCCAAGGATTATTGTTTCTGATAGAGATGCAAAATTTCTTAGTCACTTTTGGAAGGTGTTATGGGGTAAGTTAGGTACTAAACTACTTTACTCTACTACATGCCACCCTCAAACTGATGGTCAAACCGAGGCGGTAAATCGAGTTTTGGGATCTTTGCTTAGAGTCATAATAAGTAAGAATGTTAAATATTGGGAAGAATGGATACCCTATGTTGAGTTTGCTTATAATCGTTCTGTTCATTCTTCCACAGGTTTTACTCCTTTTAAGATTGTATATGGCTTTAATCCACTTACTGTTTTAGATTTGCTTCCTTTACCTTTGAATGAGATTGCTAATTTAGATGGTGAAAGGAAAGCTGATTTAGTGAAAGAGATCCATGAGAAGGCTCGTAAAGCCATTGAGAAAAAGAATGAGCCCAATGCACATCGAGCTAATAAAGGGCGAAAGCAAGTCTTGTTTGAACCTGGAGATTGGGTATGGGTACATATGAGGAAGGAGCGATTTCCTTCTAAGAGAAAGAATAAACTTGATGCACAAGGGGGTGGACCATTCCAAGTACTCGAGAAAATAAATGACAATGCTTATCGCATTGATCTTCCTGGTGAGTATAGTGTTAGTGCTACTTTCAATGTTTCTGATCTTTCTCCTTTTGAATATGATATAGGTTCAGATTCGAGGACGAATCTTCTTGAAGAGGGGGAGAATGATACGAGCCAAGGAGGTGACACTCAAGGGGTTGTTTTTCCTAATGATCCAATCACTCGAAGCAAGGCACGACAATTAAAATCAAAGATGAATGCTTTTGTCCAAGACTTTGTTGCTACAAATTTAAGTCATCATGTTCGTGACGTTGACAAATACGGGAATGTAATTCACTTGACCAATCTTGGAATAGTGAAAGCCCATGAATTGGTGGATTAATCTTTTATGTATCTTATTATTATTATTTACTTAATTCTCATTGGTTGGGACACATCACTTATGAGTTAAGTAATTTTATTGGTTAGGTTATTATTTATTTATTTTCTTAGATAATTTTAAAGAGTTTTATTAGGATTCAATTACTTTTAAAAGAGTTTTATTAGGATTCAATTACTCTTGTAATTTGCCTATAAATAGGCTTGCTTTCTACACATTGGGGGAATAAAAAGAGAGTATTTGTTTTCTTCCAAATTTGTGTGAGGCAAATTTTTGAGAGTAAAGTGATTCTTCTCTTGCTATTTAGTTTGGAGTTTGTTACTTTCGAGGGTATTTCGGAGTTACAAATATTCAAATTTCTTTCCTGTTCATCGGTGTTTCTAGAGGTTCTTCTTCTAGGGGTTTCGTAGGGAGCCGCTCAATCATTGGCGTTTTTGGTTACAAGTTAACCAAGGGTTCCATAGGGCAAATCTATCCTTTTATTATTATTATTTAACTAATTTTATTTATTCTCGTTTTATTTCTAATTTGTGTTTCTCTTGTGTCTAGATCCGGGATTTCCGCATCAACTTTGTTTCAATGAGTTTAAAACATGTTTTCAAAAGGGAACAAAACCTTACCTCAGACTAGAGAATGGTGACTTGGTGTTCACTTGTTATAAAAACTCGATAGAAATAGACTTGAAAATCAATGAAGGCTCTTGAAAACATTGAGAGAGTTTTTGCTGTTTAAAAGATGAGTACAATCATAATAGAAGAGTTTGCTTTTATAGGCTATCAAAGTGTTTGGGTGAGTGAAAGATTTTCAAGTCATAGCAGGAGTTTGAAGGAGATTACATGAGTGACTCTATTTTGTTCTAGGATAAATAATCTGATTTTAAAACAAAGGTATAATAACTTTATGAATACTTCCAATTTTTTCCTTTTTACAATTTAGTCCTCTAAATTACTTTTCAAGAATGGTTTCTCTTTAAAAACCAGTTAGAAAAATATTTTCCGAACCTCATGAAGCCTTTGGTATCGAGAACTAATTTCGGCCCAAACCATCTAAACCTAATTTGCTAAATTGAAACTTTTAGGCCTAATTTTGGGATGTGACAAATGGGATTAAAATAAATACTTAAGAGATCTTTGTACTATAAGATCAAAAGTAATTTAATCCCTCTCAAGATAAATTGAGCAATTTAGTGTATATACTATTAGAAGTTGAGAAAATAAGGATAATTTATAATAATATTAACTATTTTTATTTCCATTAAATTGTGCACTTTAAGATTGTGTCTCGGCATCACCTCTTGATGTTAAAAAAATGACTATTTCTTTTGATAAAATCCAAGTTTTAGGACTAATATGGACCAAAAAAGTATAAAACCCAAGTTGAAAAATTTTGTCAAGTTCAAGAACTAAATGTTGCTCTATCTTTTTTAAAATTACATATTTAACCTTATGTTTTTTTTAAATAATGAATATGAAATTAAGCCTTAAAAAAATCTCACCCTATTGAGTCCTCAACTAAGCTTTTTGGTTAACCAAAATTGTCGTTAACCGGTTTGATCGTTAACGAACACAGATGTGGTTGACAAAATCTAACATGTGGCGTGCCATCTCAATATATATTTAAAAAATAAAAATCTGAAAATTAATAAAAAAATACGAAAAATACACATCTAGAATGAACATGGACAAGTGGACATTGGAAGTTTATTTGAATTTGGACACTAATTTGTCCATATTCATTTTATATGTGGTTCAATATATAAAATTTATTAAAAAAATATTAAAATGTATAAAGAATAATTAATAAATCTTAAAAGTATAAAATAATAAAATAATTAAAATTTTATCTAGATTTTGTTCATGTATCCCATTTTTCTTCTTATAGAATTTTTTAAACTTTTTAAAATAAACATAAAGCTAATGTTATTTGACCAGTTATATAGTAATTCAAATAATTGTATATTCATCAAAGTGTCTCAGAAGCAAGAAAAAATGTTTAAAGAGATCCCCATATTTATTTTTCATATGAATTATAGATATCATGATTGAAAGCTTAACAAATTTGATTAGTGGTTTTTTAGGCTTAATTTTCCAATTTCAACGATGATGATGGAGAAAGGGAGGTTTTTCTTTTAAGTGGTATTTGTATTTTTTTTTAATACTGGATTGGGTTACAAGTCAACCGAATTTTAATAAATTATGAAAATATTTTTTTATAGTTGAAATAGGCATAATGATAAATTTGTCCACTAACGTTTACATTTTTTGTCAAAATGACCCTAATGTATTTCTGAGTCTTTTTTAGTCATCAACCTTTGTTCTTTTTTTCAAATTACTTTTTTTAACAGATTTGATAAAAATATCGTTAAAAAATTAACGGGATGACGTGGAATTTTTTTAATGATATGTAATTTATTACTTAAGTAACCCAATAAGATAATTACATGTGAAAAATAATAAAATAAATAAATCATACATGAAATTAAAAAAAATAACTCTTAATTTAAAGAAAATAAACTTAATTATCTAAAAGAAATTTCAAAATGAATGCATACATTTGTTTACTGATAGGTTTCAAAAAAATAGTTAATAAATCAAATCGAAAATACTGAAAATCAGGGATAGTAATCAAGACCGTTATTTCATATATTTTGATAGTGAAAATTAAATTTTTGAGCTTAACAATGATCATTCTTTTTTGAGTGAACTAGAAAGTTTTTTTTGTAGTTATCATAATTCTAGTTATATGAATAATGGCTCGAAAAATGATGAGCTCCACTATCATTTTAACTTGTAAGACAATGATACTAACTATGGTTGGAACAATCACATTAATAGTTGTATCATTTTAAAACCCTTTTTTAAATAATTACGTTTATTTTATTTAAATTAAAAGTTATTTTTTTAACTTCATGAATTATTTGTTTTATTATTTTTCACATATAATTATTTTAATGGGTTATCTAAGTAATAAATTATATCTCATTAAAAATATTCCACATATGAAATTCCATATCGTCCCGTTAATTTTTTTAACAGTACTTTCATCAAATCTGTTAAAAAAAAGCAATTTGAAATAAAGAACAAAGGTCGAAGGACAAAAAAGCTCAAAAATACAATTAGGGTCATTTTGACAAAACATGTAAACGTTTATAGCCAAATTTCTGATTAAGTCTTTAAAATAAGTAATATTACTCAAATGTACTTTAGTTTATTTTTTATTTTAAAAAAAACTAATAAAAATATGCGTATGGTGGGATTTGAACTCATGTTAATTAAATTAGTAAAATTTTAAATTTACTACTCAACCAATAATTTATTTTAATTTATTATATATTTTAATTTTATTATGCACATTTTATTATCTTCATCAATTGTGTATCAATATTTATACCATTATTTAAACACTTGACTGAGTTGGTGTTACGGGTTAACCAAATACCAACTCAGTTGAGAAATGACTAATTTACCCTTTTTATTAAATGATTACTATTATTATTTTAATGATATTTTTGTTTTTTCATACTTTTATATAATCTTTAAATAAAATAATTAAAATTGACATATCCTAAGATCAAACACATGTTCAATGGATTTATGAACAAATTCTTTACCACATCAATAATTCTTATTGAGTAATATTTTTAAAAAAATCACATAAAATGTTTTTTCTCACCCATCGTGTTTATAGATTATGTCGTTGATTGAGTTAGTGTCGCAAGTAAGCTTGATATTAACTCAAGATTGATGACAACACCATAATAAACAATTAGAGTACATTTAATAATTTTAATCTGATATATTTATATGCTTAAATTTTGTTTATATTTATATGCTTAAATTTTGTTTTACTCACAATTTAATCTAATTTTTTTTATAATTTTAATATAGTACAAATTGCATGTGTTATTATTGTTAGTTAGTTTCAAAATCATACGTTTTATTATTTATTGTGTGTTATTTTTAAACACACATTATATTTTAAATATATAGTTTCCGCACGCATATACATGTGATAAAATTTCTAATTTTTAATAATGTTTATAAAAATGCATGATTTTTACTTCTTTTAAAAAAATTTATAATATTCATAGTCATATTTAAAATCAACATAGACAAAGGATGTCTAGATTCAAAAGATCTTGAATGTCCATTTGTCCAACTTCAATTTGGGCACATGGTTTTAGTATTTTTTTATTATAAATTTTTAATTTTGTAAATATGTCGACGTATGCCGACATACTACCCACATGGCATGTCACATGTTATCTTCCATCAGACATGGCACTATCTATTAACGATCAGATCAGTCAACAACGGTTTCCATTTATAAAAAGACCTAAATTATTTTGTCACTAATGACTTAATAGAGTGAAAATATAAGTTTCATGTGTATAATTAGACAAATAAAAATTCATATAACAAATTTATCCATAATAATTTCGATATTTTAAAAGTGACTTATTCTGAGCCTAAAAAAAATCCAAATTGTTTTCAGACCTTAACTTTTTACTATCTATGACTTAAAAAAAGAAGAAGCATATCTATGACTTCATGACTTATGTTTTGGGTTTGATCACTCAAGGATGATAAATGCAAGAAAGAGGGGGGACCGAAAATCAAAGAGTAAACGTTTTAAAGAAAAATACAAAAGCTTTTGTCCAACAAAAACGTAATCATCCTTTGTCTGGATATCAAGTATGCCCATTCGTCATCAACTTCAAATGTAAATGACTTATTAATGGCTGGTCCATGGCCTTGATTCAGACTCGAGCCAACCAAACAGCAAACATGCTGCTTTCCTTACATGTGACAAAAGCCCCAACCTAGGCCTTTACTCTAACTTTAAGCCTTTAATTGTTTAAGAAATTGTACCTTAAAATTGCAGCAATTAGCCCTCCACCCATTAACTCCTTTGATTCTTAAACTACTTGCTGCTGGGTAAAGTTTTACCACTGCGCAGCTCAGCTACTTATTTTGTACCCTTATTATTGCCCAGAAAAGAAAACAGCCTTCCCCTATAAAACATGTCCCTTTCTCTACCTTTGAAATTGAAACCCTAATAGGTCGATGTTTTGAGTTTAGGTTTTATAAATAGAGAACATAAAGTTGAAACAACATTGTCCATTGTTGAGAGATTCAACTGACTTAGTTCGGATTTAATTGAATTCGTATGGTTACTGAATATCGAAAGATGTAAACAAAAAAAAAGAAGAAGAAAATTCATAGTTGAATCTTTGAGATCCATTGATAGAACAATAAAGAAACGGAGGATTAGAAATTTAGAACCATTAATGTCTCTGTTATTAAGGCACATTATTAAATGTGGATACTGTTGGACGCTTTAATTATTTATAAATTTATTGGATAAACTAATCAATTTTAAGACAAAACTATATGTTGAAGGGAGTGATTATAGACATAAATTATTGGATAGTGCCAAGTACATGAGCTTGCAGCAGCCTTCTCCAACGCCACAAAAACATTGCCTCCACGTATTTGTTATGGTATTCCATGGGCCAAGCTCTTCTACTTTATTATAAGTCAACTATATCTTTACCATTTCTTTAGAAATAAATGTATAAGGGATGAGATTTTTCTATTTATTTATTCAATTCAACTATCGAATTTATTAATATAATTGTACTTACCATATATATAAAATTTTAAATCAATCTAATTTTTTTCTCATATAAATCTAAATATTATTTATATAATATATATTATAAGGTCTAAGACCTAAAGCTGATATGCACAGCTTAGTTTATTGGCACATGAATTTATTATACATAAAAAATATATTTTTGACTAAAAAAATTTCAACTACCTATATTAATCACTAATATATCATTGGTTTTACTACTTCCTTATTAAAATATATTTCTATTATTAATCACGGGAATTAAGTGAGATGGTAACGGGTTCTCCTACCTTAATCAATGGTCGAGGGTTCGATCCTTGTCTTGAGTATGGAACAGCTTTAAACTCATGGTCAGCAACTACCCCTTAATAGACTTACAGAATGCATAGAATTAGTTACTGAGCATATATTTCTATTTGTGATTGTAATCGTATGTAAATTATAATCACAATTTAATAATTTATGGATATTATATTTAACATAATAATAGGGTTTCTTACACTCATATATTTACTCTCTTCGGCACAAACCCACCCAGCCCGGTTTCGGTTTCTTAAAATAGAAATTTTTTCATTTAGGTTTTTTTATAATCTATAAAATTTTAAATTAGTAATGGTAAAATTACACTTCAGCTCTCCAAAAATGATAAAAGTTTGATTTAATCATTTAAAAATTATAAAAATATAGACTATTAAAATGGTGAAATTACATTTTTACTATCATAAAAATATACAATTTAATTCCGACCCCTAAAAAGAAATTCTAACTTCGCTCCTGACTAAGAGGACGACTGTCGACATCAAAAGTTTTGACGATGGTGAACGACAATGATGATGGAGTTTGGGAGAAGGATGAAAAATTGAAAAGGAAAGAAAAAAATTGAAAATGTTAATTAGTTTTTAATTAATAAAAATAAAAAAGAATTTAAATAAATATATTTTAATACACGTGGCATAGTATGGTTGGTTGAAATTAAAAACGTAACAATGTTAGTTATGTACTTAAAAAAAATTAAGTTAACTTACTGTTTCCAAATTTAAATATAATTAAATTCAAAAAATTTAAAATATCAAATAAATATAAATTGTCAAGTTTAAATACCTCCGTATATATACACCCTAAATAATAACATGATTTGTAACAAATTGCAAGTCTAAAAAACAAACCCATTGAACAATGATATCATCATATTTGTTTATTACAGTATAAACTATATCTATTTCATGTTACAATACTAATTCTAAATTCTTTTTAATTTTTTATGAATTTACGTTTAAATTTTATAATCATTTTAATATCATATGTCCAAACATGTTACTTATATAATACTATTTGTGCATCACATGTGATGAGAAATTAATTAGTATATATTTAACGGTTGAAGATTTTCTTTACGTAAAATAAATAATTAAAAATTTTATTTTACTTCAAATTAGATATGCATGATCTATATAAATGAGATTGAATTATTAAAATATCAATTGAGAAAGAAATTATTAAAGTGATATCTTCAAATTGGATCCTTTGTGTAACAGCCCGATTTTGACCCTAATCGGAACAGTAGTTTAGGGACCATAAATTCGAGTCTGAAAAATATTTTAATATTATTTTCTGTGTTAATTATGTGTGAATTTACATATGTGAAAGTTTCGTGAATTAATTTTATGTTTGTGTGCTTAATTTCAAAAAAAGGGCTTAATCGCGTAAAATGAAAATTTGATGGTTAATTAAGAAAGTGCCTAATTGTTGTTGTCTTTATAAGTTTGAGGCCTTATGTTGTAATTTATCCAATAATAATAGGTAGTGGATGGCATAATGATGATATGTGATTTTTATATATATATATAAATAAAAGTTAAAATAATAATAATATAATAATATATGTTATAATAAAACAAAACACTAAAAGCCACCATTTTATGTTCATCTTTCTTCACCGAATGTAGAAAAGAAAAACAAGGTTTGAAAGCTTGAAACATTCGACCATTTTGAAGCTTAATTCAAGGTTGGTTTTTGTTCGGTTTTTGATAATTTTTACGTTTTTGAGATCGTTGCTTTGAATACTTCAAAACCCATATCTTAATTTTGTGAATTGTTGATGATTTTGAGAAATGCCATTGATGAATGCTTGAGCTTTGTGATAGTTGATGATGGAATATGAAAGATATGTGAAAGATTAACATGTTTTGTCTTTGAATTTTTGATGAATTTGAGTAATTAGGGTTTAATTGTAAAAATAAATTTTTGAGGGACTAAAATATGAAATAAATGAAATATGTGGGCTTGTATGGACACTAGGAATATTCGGCCCTTAAGGAGTGAAGTCAAATTTTGTGTATTTTGTGTTTTGAGCAAAAAGGACTAAATTGTAAAAAGTGTGAAATGTTAGGGGCAAAATTATAATTTGCCTATTTATGTGTTTTTAGGTTAAATTGAATAGAATTATGTTTAAATAAACTTAATTTGAATATGCTTAGATCAAGAATTAAAGAAATTGGATTTGGATCGGGGAAATACAAAAGTGGTCGAGTAGCTGATTTAACAGTCGACGACATCCGAGGTAAGTCTATTAGCATATAAATGTTGTTGAATTTGCAAATATATATATGTTATTTGTTGAATTGAATTTTGTGGATATATATGTGTATTGGCCGAATGTGTGATAAGCCAGGAAGTTTTATTTCGTGTTTGATTCGATCGAGATACGTTGTCCAAGAGCCCGTACGAACCTTAGGAATAGATAGGATACATATGTCATGACATAGGATTTCCGATATGTGTTATCGTGTAAGACCACGTTTGGGACGTTGGCATCGACTTGTGTTTACGTGTAAGACCATGTCTGGGACATTGGCATCGTATTTGATTCGTGTAAGACCCTGTCTGGGTCAGTGGCATCGATATGTGATTACATGTAAGACCACGTCTAGGACGTTGGCATTGTACGAGTCTTTCGACTATCCGAGTATCCTTTTTAATTCTGAATGGTTCAACAGGCAAAGATAAGTTGTGTACGAATGTATAAATCAGGCTAAGTGACCAGGTATGTGATAGTTGATTACCTATTTGAAAATAAGGTAAGTTGTATACTTGAATTGATGATATGAAGTTATGTGAAATATGAATTATGTGATTGCATATTTGAATATATATGTATTCAGCCTTTGATGTATATGTGCATTGAGGAAAGTGACGATTGGATATATTAATGTTCAATTGATTATTCGGTAAAGAGGGAAGTTATTACAAATTCTATAAGTTTTGATATATATATTGATAAATTGAATTATATGTGAAATTATAATGATTTATTACTAATTGTCTAGCTTAATTTATGTAAATGATTAAATGTTTATTTGCTTATGGCTTACTAAGCTTTAATAGCTTACTGTGTGTAATCGCTTTCAATTTTATAGATTTGGAAGTTGGTTAAGAGCACGGGAATCGTCAGAGAAGTCTATCACACTATCGACTGTTTTCGGTATTTTACTAAGTTTGAATTTAAACTTATGGCATGTATAGTCTAGTTAATATGTTTGATTTTTGGGTATGTAAAGATGAGCCATGCAAAAATGGCTCATTTATTTTGTTAAGCATGGTTTTTATACTTTTGATCAAGTGATAGATATGTTGATTTTGGTATTTCAGCTATGGCATATTTATTTATGTGAATTATGTTTGATATGTTTTGTTAAGAAGGTGGTAAATAATTCGGCATAGGTGAGCTTAGTTAAAGCATATAAGTGAAGTGAGTTTGGTATAATATGTTAATCTCTGAATTGACCATGGTGTATATATATATTATGGTGTTTTAGTCATGTGCTTCGGTAATGAGGTAAATGATATTCAAGCTTAATTAATCTTGGTTATGTGTTATATATATATATGATATGTGTGATATGTTAGGTTTTAGTCTTAGTGTTTCGGCTATGGTTTATTTATAAGTAAATATATGTGAATCTTGTTTGATATGCTTTGTTAAGGTATTGTTATGTAATTTAGTAATTAAGTGAACCCGGAAATGGCATATTTTGACTTATGATTTAATGGCTATATCTTGTACAAATTATGAGGTTATTTATGGATGTCAATTTGTTATGAAATAAATAAGGAATGTGGAGTATTTAATAAAGGTATGATTTGCTCATGCAAGTGGACTTAATATTCGATTTTATTTTTGTAAAATGATATGAATTGTATGGATTTTTTTTTTTGATATGGCTAAAATGGTGTATTCATATGCGCAAACTTGTAATAGATAAATATGCATGTTTTTGGTCTTTTAAATGATATATATAAATGATTTCAAGGTAGATTTAAAATTTATGAATAAGATACATACAAATTTAGGTAATGATAGTCAAGTGAGCAATACAAGTTTGAATTTAGCTTTTATAAATTTATTGGATTAGTCGATTAAATGATAAGTTGATTTGTATTGAGCGTATATAGTTTATGATTGAATGATTTCATTGAAATGGTCATATGTGTATAATATAATGACATCAAAGGTATGTACGACCATAATATAATGTTACTAATGCTGTAAATGTGATTGGACATTAAGTTGTATACATATTGGTTTCATTATGTACATATACAGAAGTTATGAAATGCAATGTTTGATATTTAGATAGTGAAATTATGTACGGACATATTTTCTATATATGAAAAGTGAAGATATATGCTTGAATATGATTTAATTATGAAAATGTCATTAATACGATGGATTTAGGGAAATCGAATATTGAAAGTATTATATAATTTAACATGACTCTGATGTATACAAGTTTGGTTCGAATTTGTTAATTATAGAATATGTTCGATTGAGCTTTGATGTATGTTTAAATTGAATTAGTTTGAATTTTGAAATGTGTTTATTTGTGATACATGCTTAGTAAGGTATGATTGATTTGAATTGTAATTATCATTTTATATATTTGAATTTAAAATAAGTAAATTGAGGATATTCAAGTTTGATAATGTTATAAATGTATCGTTATTCTTTGGTGTATGAAAAGAGATAAATGAT
The DNA here is from genome assembly GCF_007990345.1 of Gossypium hirsutum. Lineage (NCBI taxonomy): Eukaryota > Viridiplantae > Streptophyta > Magnoliopsida > Malvales > Malvaceae > Gossypium > Gossypium hirsutum. The sequence continues at coordinate 55,892,611 of NC_053442.1, forward strand.
TGTGCTAAACTGTGTCTTGTTCGGTAATGCCTCGTAACCCTAATCTGGTGATGGATACGGGTTAGGGGTGTTACACTTTGAATCATTGAAATGAAGTGATTAAATCATAAATTGTATGTGATTTTATATTCAAATTTGATCATTTTACCAATTAATTAATTTTAACTCAAATATTTAATACACCAAATTTATTCTCTTCTCATCCTAATACAACAAAATTTTTATGGACCACTAAAAATTTTTATCTATTATTCTTAACAATTTTATTACTTTTTACCTTCTTTATGTATTTAAAATGTGAAGTTTTACATGTGGATAACTTATAGTATTATTTTATGGAAAAATATTTGGTACTAGTGGAGTGGGGTTGATAAGTGTTTTATAATAATATAATAAAATAGTAAAAAATAAATATTTAAAAAAGAGACATGTGATAATTTTTTAAAACTGTTTATGGAGTAAAAAAAATACATGCCAATGTGTCAAATACTACCATGTTTTATTTTTATTTTTTGAAACAATATTGAGAGGATGCCATTAAAAAATTACAAAACTGCATAGGTGACACGTGTCCTACACAAAAGCTCACCACAAAGTGATGATAGTCCCCTAATTAATGAGAAAAAAAACAGTGATCATTTCTATTCCTAAGAGATTGTAATCGTCCACAAAAATACCCCATTTCTAATGGCTTGAAACCTTAAAACAAATTGAAGACAAAAACAAAAAGGAAACCAAATTGATCCCTAAGATTTTTGAAAAAAACCCAACAATCCAAATTATCTGGCATCCCACACTTTTCTTTTACTACCATCATTCTTCCTCGTGTCGGTTTGTACCCTTGTTGCCTTCGATAGAAACTTTGTAGAAATAGAAATCATCGGAGTCTCTTCAAACTTACTTTCCTTCGACTCATTTCAAACGTCGTTCAAAGATCTTCTATCCTTTTCGGTCGTCGATTCTGTCCTTGGAGGAGACTCCTTGATCGAAACTCTCAGTTCTGCCCATCGTTTACCTTCCTTTGCCATCACATGCGCCACATGATTCACCGATCGTTCCACAAAGTAACATGTAAAACTTTCAAATCTTTGGGCTCTTTCTTTTATTTCTTGTATAATTGCTGCTATGCTCGATCTATCCCCATCTACTGTTTGGATTTTTTTTATGACTATCAAGGAGTCCCCTTCAACCATCAGATTACGGAACCCTAGTTCTTCAGACACAGTCACAGCTTGCAGACATGCTCTCGCCTCCACCGTGGTTGCATCAGCTACAAAATTGTTCTAGTAAGTGCATGCTGCCAATATATGCCCCTTGCTGTCTCTAAATATGATTCTCGTGATTGATTTTAGCATGTTTTTGCTATAGGCCGCATCAAAATTGCATTTGACTTCATTTGCTCTTAGTGGTTTCCAAGTACTATTATTCTGTCGTATATTTGTTGTTGCTGAGTCTATGTGGATACTCTCCGCTTGATATGCTTTGATAAATGTGATTATCCCAATTGTACTTTGTTTTTCACCTTGATGATAAGTTTTATTTCTTTGATGCCAAACTGCCTAGAAAGTTATTGCTAGATATTACCCTGTTCTTCATCCATACTGACAAATAGATTTGCTAACCAAATTTTCTAATTTTGTCCCACCCCTTGAGGATATTTTTGAGGCTATTTTACCAAATTAGTCCAAAAAAATATTATATTTATAAAAATAACCCAGGTATAAAAACAATCACCAAAATAACCTAAAAAGGAACAGTAAAATTGAGTTGTGGCATGTCAATGGCCGGAACCCACTCGTATTTTGCACCCATGATTGCCTAATAATTGTGTCAGACTTAAAAAAATTAATTTTTTGGGTTTTGGCCTGTCAATGGCCGAAACCCATGTATTTTTTTAAATTGTATAATACTGATATACGAAAAACGAAAAAAAAATTTGGGTGCTGGCCTGTCAATGGGCGGCACCCAGTACAATTTAAAATTTTTTTTTCTTTTTTCTTTCATGTCAGAATTAGATATCAGTATACGAAAAAAATAAAAAAAATTTTGGTGCTGACCTATCAATGGCCGGCACCTAGTACAATTTTTGAAAAATTTTTTTGTGTCAGAAACAGATATTAGTATACGAAAAAAATTAAAAAAAAAATTTTGGGTGCTGGCCTATCAATGGCCAACACCCAGTACAATTTAAAAAAAATTCTTTCTTTTTTCGTGTCAAAATCAGATATCAATATACAAAAAAAATAAAAAAAATTTGGATATTTGATTCTGACACGAAATTTTTTTTTTTAAAATTGTACTGGGTGCCGGTCATTGACAGGCCAGCACCCAAAAAATTTTTTTTTATTTTTTTCGTATACTGATATCTGATTTTGACACGAAATTTTTTTTTAAATTGTACTGGGTGCCGGCCATTCACAGGCCAACACCCAAAATTTTTTTTATTTTTTTTCGTATATTGATATCTGATTCTGACACGAAAAAAAAGAATTTTTTTTAAATTGTACTAGGTGCCGGCCATTGACCCAAAATTTTTATTTTTTTATTTTTTTCGTATACTGATATCTGATTCTGACATGGAAAAAAAAAGAATTTTTTTAAATTGTACTGGGTGCCGGCCATTGACAGGCCAACACCCCAAATTTTTTTTTCATATATTGATATCTAACCCTGGCACAAATTTTTTTTTTAAATTGTACTGGGTGCTGGCCATTGACAGGCAAGCACCCAAAATTTTTTTTTTGTTTTTCTTTTTTTCCCTTTTTCGTATATCAGTATTATAAATTTTAAAAAAATACATGGGTTCCGGCCATTGACAGGCCAAAACCCAAAAAATTAATTTTTTTAAGTCTGACACAATTATTAGGCAATCATGAGTGTAAAATATGAGTGGGTTCCGGCCATTGACAGGCTACAACCCAATTTTACTGTTCCTTTTAGGTTATTTTGGTGATTGTTTTTAAACCTGGGTTATTTTTGTAAATATAATATTTTTTGGACTAGTTTGGTAAAATAGCCTATTTTTGACAAACATACATTCTCAGAATATATGATTCCCTGATTCCTCCGTTGACCGGCAAAGTGGGGAAATATTCGTCACCATCAGATTCCTGGATTGTAAATTTTAAAAGTAGGGATATAGTTATTTATCACTTTTCACATTGTAATTTTAATCTTGCTTGCAATTTGTAAGCTCCAGAGTCTGATGTAGAAGTTTTGTAAATTCGATATTTGTAGCATTACATCCCATTGCATTTGTCTTGTATTTTCTTTAAGCAACCACTTGTGACCACTTTTTGCTGAGTACACCCCTGTATTATCTCCCCTCCATACCCTGACTTCCTTGATGTTAACTCTAGCAATTGGGATGGTCTGAATTCTGTTTGTTTTCTCCTCATCAAAAAGCTTTCTAAGGGCTTTTAAACTCCAGGTAGTCTGTTCAAAATTGATTAGGTTTGCTACTGTTGTGAAATTAACATTAATATTCTGGCCTGTTATTATTCCTTGACTAGGCCTTAGAAGCCAAGCTTCGTTCCATATGTTAGTCGATTTGTCGTTTCCTACCCACCATCCCATGCCAGCCTCTAGAAGTCCTCTCGCGTTCCATATGCTCCTCCAGGCATATGATGGGTGAGATCCTAAACTTGCATTCAGAAAATCATTATTTGGGTAATATTTTGCTTTCATAACTCTAGTAGATAAACAATCTAGATTCATAATTAATTTCCACCCCTATTTTGTGAGCAAAACGATATTAAATTTTGCCAAATCTCTAAAGCATAAACCTCCCTGTGCTTTCGGTTTGCACAACCCCCGCCACTCACACCAATGAATCCCTTTCCCTATTTTAGAATTTCTCCACTAGAATTTGCTAATAATGTTTTCAAGCTCACGACATAAGGTAACAGGCAATAAGAATAATTGCATTGTGTAAATTGGTATGTCTTGTAAAATTGATTTAATAAAAACTTCTTTAACTCCAAGTGATAGTTGCTGAATACTCTAATTTTCTACACATTTGGAAAATCTATCTTTGAAGTTTGCAAACGCTTCTTTTTTCCGTCTTCCTATCATGGTTGGAAGACCTAAATATTTTTCGGATTACTCGTAATTCTTACTCCGAGAGACGCTCCAATCTGTTCTTTACTCTCGCTCTTCACCTTACTAATAAAGTATATCAGTGACTCGTCAAAATTGATTAGTTGGCCTGATACCTCTTCGTACTCGTTTATTATTGATTTAATAGCATTTGCTCCGTCCAGGCTTGCTTCCTCGAATAGAATGCTATCATCAGCAAAAAGTAGATGAGTTAGCGATAATCCACTCCTCCCCATTTTTACCCCTTTGATAGTTCCCTCATTTTTTGCCAGTTCTAGAAGGAAAAACCTTCAACGCAAAACAAAAATAAATATGGGCTTAAAGGGACCCCTTGTCTCAAACCCATTGATGGCTTAATTTTTTTGCATTTAATCCTATTGAACAAGACTGAATATTCCACCATTCGCACACATCTCATTACTAGATCCAACCATTCTTCACAAAAGCCTATTCGTCTCATTATGTTTTCTATGAAATTCCATTCAACCCTTTCATATGCTTTACTCATGTCTAATTTCAACGCAAATTGACCCCATGTTCCTTCTTTCTTCTGCTTCAAAGTTTGTAGAATCTCATGTGCAATAAGCACATTATCCGTGATCTGTCTTTCAAGAAAAAAAATTTATTGTGTTTCGTCAATACAAATGTCCAATACTATTCTAAATCTATTAACCATAGCTTTAGAAATAATTTTTTACACCATATTGCAAAGACTAATTAGCTTGAACTCTGTCATACAATTTGGTGAACTCACTTTTGGAATAAGTACTATACTAGTATTATTAATATCTCCAATCTCCTTTCTGCTATTTAAGATGTCTAAGCAATACTTAGAGATCTCATCTCCCACAATATGCTAGTATTTTTTATAAAACAAAGTAGGGTAACCATCCATACTTGATGCTTTCAAAGGTACAATGTATTTTTACCGTCGTTGTCATTTCCTCTATTCTAAATTTTTCTAATAATGCCATGTTCATACTTTCTTAAATGCACTTTGTAATACCTGATAACACTCTATCATCATTCCACATATCTGATGCCGTGAATAGTTTCTTGAAGTATTCCGTCACTACCCTTAACTTTTCTTCCTTAACAACGATCTATTCCCCATTCAACCTTTTTAGCTTTTTCAGATTATTTCTTTTTTACCATTGATTTGTAAAGTTTTGGAAAAATGATATATTTCGATCCCCAAATTTGAGCCAATTTGCCCTCACTTGTTCCTAAAATAATTCTTCTTTATCAACTTCTAAATTTAATGCCAACTTGACTTCTTCCATCTCTGCAAGCATTTCGTCATCCGAATCAACCAAGTTCAACTCTACTAATAATCTCCTATTTAGTAAGGTAGACTCCTTTCTTTTATTGGCCGTTAGTCGACCCACCTCCTCATTGAACACCTCTCCTAACATTCGCAACTTCAAAGGCACCTCCACTAAATTCCCCTCCCAAAAGTCTTTGATTCATTGTTCACACTAGTCTTCTAAAACCCAAATTTCATTAAATCTAAATCCCTCTTCCCCACGAGCCCTATATCTGTTACTATTAATCCCCAAATCTACCAATATTGGACAATGATATGATATAGCATGCGTTAAATGTTTTAAGGAATACCCTAGAAAAATTTCCCACCATGCTTGGTTTGCTACTCCTCTGTCAATTCTTTCACGAATATTGTTTTCAGGCGACTTACCTCTTTCCCATGTAAACCATTTCCCTACGAAGCCTAGGTCAATAAAGTCATAATCCTCCAATACTTCTTTGAATCAAGCCATATTTCTGTCACTCTTTAATCGGCCACCCCTTTTCTCGAAAGATAACATAATCTCATTAAAATCTCCCACAACCATCCATGGCAACCCTTGATAATTCCCCAACCTCTTTAAGAGTTTTTAAGACTCTTTTGTTTTATGTTCTTCTGGTGCACCATAAAACCCTGTAAGTCTCCATGACGACATTCCTTTTCTTTCCTTGACTTCCACATCGATATGATTGGTTGAGAAGCTTCTCAACTACACCACATACTTCATTTTCCAACTAATGGAAAATCCCTCTTTGGACCTATGCGCTCCCACATCTATTCCATTGGTAAAACCATATCTTGCACAAACTTTTTCTATTCTTTTTTCACTTAAGTACATGTCTCACCTTATCCCGGAGGTAATTAACCGCCCATGGATGCCCTAATCCAAGAATGTTCCAACTTAAGATTTTTATTGCACCCGGTCAGCACGATTACCAGCGACCATCGATCTCTCAGTAAATTGAATCAATGCACCTGAATTATCGTCCTCAACTGAATGTTTGTTCCTTATTCTTTGTTATTTTTTTCCTTCACAATGCTCAATTGGTTTATTCTCCATTATTGATTCCCTTTGACCCATTGACCATTCACCTTAGGTAGATTCATCTCTTTCTATTCCTCCTCTACTCCGAATATCTATCTCTATTCCAATGAAACTATTGCCCATTTGAAGTCTGCTTGACACCTCCTCCCTTAGCCATTTACTTCCGACGAGCTCATTCCTTAACGACACTCTTAATGATTAGTTCCATCCAAATTTTACTTCTTGAATCCTACTTGTCTTCCTTACTAGACATAATCCTTCCCCATGATCTAATTTTCTGCGTAGGAAACAGAACAAGGATAGTCACTCATATTAAAAGTACGCATATCCCTCTCGTCCTTGCCTCAAGGCCAATTTTTTCTTTCTTTTCAAGGCTAGTCTTACATTGATTCTTGTCCTGAATCGCATATACCTTCATTCCTCTCTTGAAATCAGCGCAGCATCATATTGTATGAATTGCGCAATAAAATCCCCCAACTTCCTTGCTAATCCCTTTGATATTACCCCCAAAGGGCAAATTATGGACTTGAATCTAGAAGTAAGTATAATTTAAATAAATTTGCTTTGGGTCTTCCCCTTTAACCAAACAATGAAAAACTATTAGATGTCTGTTGAACGACCACGACATGCCATCCAACACCCTCTTTATATCCACTTCGTAGAAGAATCGAAAAATATATTGTTTCTCTTCTAGATATGAAATTATTACTCCCCCCAATGGATAATATAGATCAACCAAAGTTCTTTTTAGATAAGGAAAGAGAATTACACAATCCGTTAGTGCTTTTCCAACTAAACAAAACTGATATTCATCATCTTCTTTGTTCGGATCTCTTTCACATGGGATCAATTCCTCCTCTTCATCCTCCAGATTTAGATTTGTAGTATTTGCCTCCATCAATGACCGGTTGCTTGTGAAAAACCTCACTTTTTCCAAATAGTCCAACCCTAGAATATGCCAACTTGATCTCAACAAACGAAAGAGAAAAAAAATAGCGTGCTAAAAAACCTTAGCAGACAAAAGAACTACCCTATTTTATTTATGAAAAAAGTGAGTATTTGGTGTATTAGCAGTATGTATTTTATTCCATAAACAATTTTAAAAAATTGACATCTACACTTGTCAACCCTCTAATCTTACATATGGAATCCTGATGATGACAGTGTACCGAATATTTTCCCTCCAAACATATATATGTTTTCTCCTGAATTAGATATTAATTTTTTACAAGTCATCTCCCTCTAATTAGGGTGATAATGTATCGTATTTGTATTTTTTATTTTTTATTAATATAAAATGTTTTAGATTTTTTTAAGTCAAGTAAAAATTTGAATTTATTTGTTTCTTTTTTAAATTGAACATATTTGATTGATTTTATCAGTTGAAATCGAATGATCAATTATGAAAAAAGTTATTATTTTTTAATTCGTTCTTATTATTTTAAGATTATTTTCAATACATAATATATATTTAGATTTAAGATAATTATTTTATTTTACAGAAAATTAAAAATTATATAAAAAAGTATAAAAGTTCATGCAAAACAAAATTTGATTTGGATACAATAATTAATTTATATGCCCAAAATTGTATGGTTGTTTTTTTTAAACGTAATTTTTTATGATTGTTAAATAATGGAAAATCAATAGAAGATATAAATGTCAGCATATATGATATATGTTGATTAATGGATAATAATACATATAATTATCTGCCAAAAAAATTACTAAAAATATAATGATTTATAACCTTAAAATTTAAAAGCCTAAAATAATAATAATATCTCATATATTGATAAATAATTATTTCTTATTATATTTAAATAAACCAATCTTTAATTAATAATTAAATTAAATTAAACAAAAATAAATTTTAAATAATTATATTTTAATATTTTAACTAAAACTTAAAAATAAAAGTGTGAAAATATGAAGAGTGATTAAACATGCATTGAATATATATATATATATGAAAAAGTAATGGATTAGAACCAAACTCAAAACACTCTTTGGTGCTTAACTTGCCACTATTTACTAGATTTAAATATTTTTAATATCTGAAATTCCTTTTTGTTGAGTAAAACTGAAACTTTCTTTACAAATGTCATGACATTCCTATTTCAACTACAAAAAAATATTTTACCTGAGGTGAGGTTGCTATAAATAAAAATATTTCCAGTTTTCATTGCAAAAAAAAGCAAACAAAGTCTTTAATTCTAAATTCTTTGTCTTGTTTTTTCATTCTAAAATAATAAAAATTTTAAAATTGCATTACTTTATTTAAATAAATTATTGTACTTTTATTAATAAAATAATGATATAAGAGCCTTTTTTTTTTCAGAGGTATTTCAACCTTGTCTTTTTCTCTTCTCTCATATAAAAAAAAAATGAAAACAACAAATACCTCTTGCCAACTTCAAGGAACTATCCAGCGTTGTTATAAAGTCTGTTCATTTCACCAATCTATTTAACAAAGAAATACTTGCCTTTCTCCTCTTCTCTTTCTTTTTAATGGTGTTTTTCTTCAGTAAGTGCTGTTTGTAATTCACGAGATTTCTTTGATTTTTAGATTAGTTTTTTCTTGTTGAACTTTCTTTTTTCTTTTTTTTCCTTCTGAACGAGACTGTATCTCTGTTTCTTCCTTTATTGCTTTTTTTTTTACTAATCTTTCCCTCACTTTCCCGAGAAAATGATGGACATGACGGAAAACCCAAAGTTGGTAAGTATAATATATTTAGGTTTTTTTTTTTAATTTCATTTTCCTTGTAATCAACTGTTTGATTGATTTCTTTCATCATCTAATATCTATCCTTTAGTTTTTTTTATCATAATTTCAAGTTAACCGCTGTTCTGTTTTTTTTTTTTTGTATTCCTCTGACTGTGTTTGGTCGGATTCCTTGTAGGATTTAGCATCTTGCTGCGGGGATCTTGTGTCAGAAGAGAAGACCTCCACTCAAAAGATATCAGTTTTGGATCATACTAATGGATTTCACTACACAACTGATCAATCCGATAGCTTTGTCATTAACATGGAAAGTTTCTCTCATGGAGGATTCAATAAAGACGTCAATCCAAATTCAAGAATCACAGTAAGTCTTCTTCTTCTTTTCTGAACATGCTGTATTTTTTGAATCACACGTGTTTATAGCTTTTTAAAAAAACCAGTTTCATTCATGTATAAAAAAAAAAGTCATCTTTTGTTTGATTTAAAAAAAAATTGCAGAAAATCCTTTCACGAAAAGGGTCTCAACGAGGCGACAAGAAGACTATTGTTCCCAATCATACCAATTCTAATGATATGGATTCTTTAGTTTCCACCTCTTCACCCAGAGGTACAAGCACTCTCAATTTACCAATTGCTGGGTTGTTATTATTATTATTATTATTATTATTACTATTATTATTATTATTATTAACTCATAAGAAATTTCCTTGAAAAAGATGGGAATAGTTTAGTCATCACCAACCTGGACCAACCTCACCTCCGGGGTTTAGTAGCCAGTAATAGCTCCACAATTATACGGTTATATATATATATATATTATTAGGTTTATCAATTACTTTAATACTAAGATTCTTGGTCCTCCACCATGTGCTGGCATTACATGCCTTGCTTGAATTTAACTTGTAAACAACGGGGCACCTATGGAAAAGCCTTTGTCATTTAACTCACGAGAGCTCAATGCATGAACCTGAGCACTGCCGTGTGTTTATTAGTTTGGTGCAAGTACAGATTCTTGAGAGTATGTCCTTTTTGTTGGTGGCTCTTTTCTCTTGGATGCAATCTTCTGCATGTATGTCTGTTAGTTCACATTACTTTTTGTTAGATTGATCTTGGAATTATTGAAACTGCAATTGCTCTGGTAGGGTCTTGCATGCCAGAAAAGCCGAGGACGGTGGTTGCCGGGTCCACCGATCCTGCCACCAACCAACAAGTTCATCATCAGATCGCCATCACAACCGGCAATATCACTGCTGCAACCGAAAGCAGATTTAGTTTGAGGAGGAATAGTTTCAGGCGGTATCCTCCACCATGGTTGCTTGATCCCAAGAGGATTCTCATGTTGTTTGCCACATTGTAAGCTTCCAAGCTATTATGGTATTTTCACCTCCAAATTACATAAACACTTTCAACAAATTGATTTGATATATTGAAGTGAAATTTTCCGTTCTTCGACAGGTCAAGCATGGGCACGATTTTGCTGATATATTTCACCTTGTCGATAAGAAAAATGAATGGAGATGAGAATGGCTTAGATTAGTAGCTGGAAAAGATAAGACACCAACATATTGCTGATTAAAATATGTTGCAGTATAACACACACATGGGAGTTCGATGCTTGACAAACAGAAATGGATGCAAGTGGTTGATGATAGGCCATCTTTTAAAATTAAAAAAAAAGGGCCTTCTTTTGATGAGAACTATCCAGGAAGTGAAGAACAAAAAGAAAGTTTAGAAAAAGAAGACAAAGTGGGCCATTGGATGACAAAAGCTAATCAATCTTCCATTAACAGAGCTTCTTTAAAGAAATTTTGGAGATGAAGACAAGGCCTTACTCCACTAAGACAAAGAGAAGGAATCTTTCCTTTTAAATTTACATAAATATGTATGTATGTATGTATGTCAGAGATGAAACAAAACATGGTATCCTACTTTTTTGTGCTTTCTTGTTTATCTTCAAATAAGACAAGTTGACATGGAGGATCAGAAAAGTTACCTTTGCTCCCCTTCTTTTAATTTTCCTTCGCCCATACCTTCTTTTCTTTTTATTCCTTTTTTTTTTTCTGACAGTCCAACTTCAAGTGCTTGTTCTTTGTGGCTTTCATGTGATTGAGCAGAGGGAAGATGATGATAGCTATGACCCTGAGATTTACAGGCACTAAAGTATATACATAAATGTATATTTGCATATCAGTATGCGCACTCCTAGTTTCTTACCTTTTTTGGACCAAAGTTTGGGCTTTGGGGAATAAAGAAGGGCTACCTATTGAGAGGGGCCGGGGGGGGGGAATTCTTTTCCAAAGGCACGTAGGCTTGCTCCCACAACTGTCAAGTAGGCGGAGCACTCTCACTGATGGTTCAGTTGAAGTGGGAAAGATTGAATCATTCCTCATACTGATACATTAATGCCTGGGTTCCGTTATGGTTCAAGTAATCATTGTGCTTTTGTGAAACCATGTTAGTGAAAATGAGCAAAAAAGCAAATGCATCATGCTGCCGGCAGCAAATAAAGCAGAATAATAGGCAATATGTATGTACACTATGACCATGAGAGCATGCAAAGAGCTAAAATTTTCACTATTGAGAAAAGCTGCTTCAGACATGTTGAATTGTTTCAGTTCCATAAAGCCACACCTGATCCCAGAATACAGTCTTTCCTTTTACCTAATGCTCTACACTGTGTGAAAAACAAAAATCTTTTATTCTATTCATCAAAACAGAAGCAGTCCATTTCAACTGTATGAATCATGCGAAAGCATAAAGAAATTTAAAGTATCATGATACAGAACCCAACAAAATCACTAATTCAACTATAGGACTAAAACAAACTTCATAATAGCATTCAGCAAACTGATTCAGAACATTGTAGTCATTGACAAATGGAAAACCTCTTAAGGTAAGGAATTCAAGAGCACCTAGAAAATACGGATTCATGCTTCTTGGATAAAACCAGATACAAGTTTTATATATCCCCAGTGGGGAGAAATGCAGACTCAAATAAACCAAAATAATAAACGAATGATTAAAGACAAGTTAGACCTTGCACTCGTTCTGGTACTAATTTCCTCAACAATCAATATATCAGGTTCGGGAGATAATCAAGTAGCCCCTTTAGAATATATTTTCAATAATATAAACCACTTGTAACAAATAATGGCTGCCACTTTATTAAGAATCTTTAAATGTTCAATTGACAGAAAGAAGAGTTTGTTGTAGGACAAACTGCATAAGTAAACTACATAGCTGTATTGCATCATTATAGAATAGTAGTTAGTATAGTTCATAACCAGTGAAGCACTGGCATTGTACATGTAAATTGTAGCTAATTTCATCGACCCTTCTCAGTAGTTACAAGGCAGCAAAGTCCTATTACTCCAGCACACCTGGAGAAAAAAGTAATTTTCCATCTCATTACTTCATTAGTAACGTTTTGATATTCGTGGCATTGAACACTTTTGCTTACGGTCATGGTAGAGCCTCAATATAACAGCAGCAGTTTCTTCAATTGCTTTACCAGTAACTTCTGCAAGGATAAGGACCAGTAGGTGATGAGCCCAAGGTTCATCAGATGAATATGTCAAACATCTTTAACTGCTTAATATCAAAATTTACCCTATTTTTAATCCTCTTAAGCTTAATAATGATCTCTAAGTATCTCCATGTCAAGGAATCAAAATAGTTGGGAGAGTTAAACAAAAATAAGTAAATTAATTATGTTTACCGATGACTGGCCATGTAGGATTTTGAGCAAAAACCTTGCGAGCAAACTCCAACTCCTCTTTCACATAGGCCATCTCCGAGTAGTTACTCCTTGCATTGTCACCGAAACCCAGACTCTTAGCCCTTGCTTTCCTAATAGTTTGCAAGACCAAGGGATTAATAGTCAAACCAAAAACCTTCTCAGGGTCTACTTCGAAAAGTCCCTTTGGCAAAGCCACTCCCTTCACAATAGGCACATTTGCTACTTTATATCCTTTCTGTGCTAGATAAATTGATAACGGCGTCTTCCCAGTACGAGAAACACCTGTGAGAACAATGCCAGCCTTGCTTAAGTTTTGAGGTAGTGCCCCATCATCCTGCTTGATTGTAAATTCAACAGCTTCAATCCGCCGAAAGTATTCATCTGAGAGGGGGATGTTTCTTCCAGCTGCTCCACGGGGAAGACCAGAAGGTGAGACACCTAAATGAGCAGCAATAGCCTCTGTAATTGGACCCAATATATCCGTCGATGGTATACCCCACAATTTGCAAGCTTGCTTGGCGGACTCTGCCATGGAAGGATCAGCTAAAGTATATACAAGCAATGCACCTTCCTTGGCTGCCTGCTTTATAATCTCCATCAATCTCTCAACATCATCAATCTGAACATTGCAGATCATCATTGTCATTCAACCAATCTAAATGACACTGATTTCCCAGTTTTTAAAACATTACAAGTTCAAGTTTCATCACTAACTACAACAAATACAAAAACTTGGATTAATTAGTAACTGAAACGAGTTCTGAAATATGAAACAAAAATACCCCAGAGAAGAGATGGGTATTTACGGGACACCCACGATCCACCAAACAATGCTCGAACTGCCCCAACGCTGCGTTAACGGAATGCTCCGCCGTCCATCCAGTTCCATCAGATACCATATAAATTGGCTTCCCCGAGTCTGTTACCTCCACCTCACGATCGCTGTCATTTGCCGTTGAAGTGGGTTCCAAAGACAAGGTCCCACTGGTTCGTTGAGCTGAGGGGTTCACCTCAAGCGCCCCAGTCCCGTGGCTCGGTCGTTCAAGCTTGTGGCCCGACCTTAAGGCTCGTGCACGGTACCATCTGTTGAACTGTGGGCTACCCTTTAGTTTCCGAACTTTGGGCTCGGGTTCTGGGTCCGAAATATCAGGATTGGCCGGGGCGGCCGTGGCCCGGAGGTTGAAGGCGGAGCAAGGACACGCGAGCATTTTTAGTTTTGCTTCATTTGCTTTTCTTCTAATCTAATTTTATATACTTGTCTGAAAATTATGAGGTGGAAGGATCTTGGGCCAAAAAATGGTAGCAAAATCCAAACAATAGGTTAATGAAATATGAACCCACTGAATTGGATATTAAAAATCTAAGATATTTTATTCCCATTTGAAGAAAATATCAATTTGATTCTCTCACTTTATTGAGAAATGATGGGAGGGATATGAATTCTTGGATATTAATGCCAATTCAATAGGAAGTTGAACCCATTGTTTGGGGCATGAAAATTTCAGTGAGGGCTTTAAATGAGTTAATGGGAGGATTGGGAGAATATTGCATGTAGTTTAAACAAAATAAAATGGATAAAAGAGCCTCCAAACTATGGGGAAGTGGATCCAATCACATAATGCCTTTTTTATGGTTACATTCATGTGAGAAGGTGTTGATGTCGGTTTATGCATACCATACTGAGAGACCACCAAAAATAAATCACAAAAGAGAATAAACATGTCTTTTGAACCGGGGGCCTCTAGTGTGTGAGATTAGCATGATAACCAACTACACTAGACATTTTGATGTCACTTAAAATATTAATTAAATATTAATGACATAATAATCGGATGCAAGTGTCACGGGCGACCGCCTCCAAATGTGCGAACGTTTAAAGTTAAAATGTGCAAATAAAAATATAAATATTTAAGTGTGGTATCTGTAAACGTACATGTCAATTTGTAATATAACAAGCGTTACAATAGAATATCGATAAGTATTTCGAGGATCGTATCCAAGAGATTGCAGATTGGAGAAATTTATTATTAAATTAATTATAGAAAATAATTACTAATCTAATCAAGTCACAAATCAGTAGTGTGAACCCAAATTAAAAGATTAATTAAACTAATGAAGTTAATTAATTTAAAATTAACCTAAGGGAATTTCCAATTCTTAGTGTTGACAATGCGAGCCTCTAGCTTATGATCGATTAAATCCCTAATTATCTAATTAAATAATTAATTATCCTCGATTGAGTTATTTATCACTCTTAGCTAAAAATACTCTTCCGGTCTCATCTTCACTAAGGATTACCACCTAAGTCACCCTTTCAGTCTCTTCCTAGGTATGCGGATACCCTCCCGGACTCATTGTTTGGCACAAGGTATACACACGATAGGATACTCTTCTGGTCTCACCTGTCTAAATATTCTATCAGGGGTGTCATTCCCTAATATACTAAGTACTCTTGAATAAACAACTAATTTCAGATAAATAATCACTTAACAGATAAATCAATTTAATAATCGAATCATGCAAGATATGAATAAAGCACAAGAAATTGTTCTAATATTCATACAAATGTTAATTGATCAGATTAATGAAATATAAATAAAAGAATAAAATAGAAAAGTGAAGAGAATGCTCATTGATAAATATATTGAAGTGCGGATCCAAAGCAATCTTCGCTCGTAATTGTCTTCACATCGGAATAGAAAAGATCCGACTAAACGAACATCAAAATAAAATACAAAGAAAACTGAATAGTAAAAACTGTCTGTTTAAGTCTACACTGTCCTGTCTACCAATCCCGGTTACCCTAAAGTTACTTATATAGGCTACGAGCTACTTGGTGCCCACACAACACAAGATACATTTAGATACTAATTAATACAATATAATCTTAGATTGCTAGGGTCTAAATATGAAAATATCCCAAGAGTTCCGTCCTAGGATTTAGCTCATTTTGGCCTGCCTTTGTCACGTCATCTTGACGTAGAAAGACTCCTCGTCACGACATCGCTATCGTGAATGCCTTCTCATGATTGTTGCGCCGTCATGACAAGGGGAAATTCCTCATCACGACATGGGATGCTTTTTAGCCTTGACAACTTTGTTGTTCTACTGAGCTCCCTTGTCTTGCGGCCCGACGATTATTCCTTGTATTCTTGGACCTGAATTGGCATCCTACACACTAAATTAGCCCATTAATCACTCCCGAGACCCATGTTGGCCTTACAAATCATCGAAACATTAGAAAATGCATAAGAACACTTATTTTATTAATATTTAGCTCCTAAGCTATTAATATAAAAAATGTAATAATTAATTATAAAATGCCAAGAAAATAAGTTTGTTAAGTGTCGAAATGTATTTAAACTACCACTATAATTAGTGGCAGGTCAACAAGCCACGGATCAAAACTCATGACAAATGCACACAGAACGGCTCATGGGGATCATTTGATCCACTTGAATTAGCTCAATTCGTGAAACATATGGAGAATTACATCTACTTAAAGTCTTAGAGGCCTAGTGGAACACTCCAATAAAACTAGAGTTATCATGTTGAATATTGTAAATCTTAAGGGATAAAATTGTATAAAGTTTAAATCCCTTAGGACTCTCATCTTGTAGATAGGCTTTAATCTTTATCATCGGTGTAGTTTAAATTATATCGTTGGATTTGGGAGAGTTCAACTATAAATAGAGTACCTCATTTGTAATCATCCCATTCATTGTTATTGAATATGTTTGAGAGCATTTACTCAAACACCTTGTGTGCATTGTTTTCGTATTTTCAGTTTGATTCAAGTACTTTTTTCTTTTGAGTTTGCTTCCGCTTTGTGTTGGTGCCTTGGAGAATTTCCCTTGAGAATTTTCACTTACAAGAGATAGACTGACTTAGGTAGATTTGAAACAAAAAAATTACTTAAGGCCGTGCAATTCACCAAACTAAAATTTTAACCCCGTAATGCAAGAAAGTAGATAGTTTTTAGCATCTAATTGTAAGAAAAGAAGAAAGGCTTTTCAAATGAGACCTTCTAACGCAATGAAATGATAATGGTGCTAGCGGCAACGATTTGGTGGTGCGCGCAATCGTATCGGCTACTGTTCTATCTCACCTCATCTCATTGTGGATTGATTAAGGAATATTAACCATCATTAATGAAAATTTTAATCACCTCGTTATAAAAAAAAAGACAAAATCTCTCTGCACATGATATTAGGTCTAACATGAGCCACAAAAAGTTAATTTTGATTATGTTGGAGAAAGGACTTGTTTGAGGATGGATTTGAGTCTTTTAAGGAGTCAAGGGTTGCATTGTTCATAAAAAAAACTGCCTTGATGAATTGAATTTTCCACCGCTCAAATTAAATTCCACTGACCCGTAACGGTGATAGTGGAGGAGCCTGAACCTTTGAAGACTCCTCCAAGTATTATCCATAATTGGAAGTTCAATTATTTTCTACGAATAAAGTACAATCACTTCAATTCTTTTCCTCTAGAGTGGTCAGATTGTAATGAAGTGATTGAAATGAAGTTTCGCAGGCCTAGCCTGTACTTGATGAACAATGCAAGTCCTTAGCAGTAAGCAGGCATCCGTGCTTTTTTAAATTATTTGATTCCTCAAATTTATCTAAAAATTTGAGTTCATAAATTATTCAAGTATTACTATTCAATATTATTATTTAGCATTTTCAATCATATGTTAGATATCCGAATCTACAAAAATTCATCTCTATTCACGAAATAATATAAAATCAAAGAAAAATTAATTTTAAATAAAATTTATTTATAATTAACATAAAATAAATAAAAATTAACAAAAGTAGTTAAATAAAAATCTAAACAAATTAAACATAATAAATTCACAACAATTTAAATATACCTACCAACTTTACATAAGAATTCTAAACAAATTAAAAGTCTCAAATAACTTAGTTTCACATTTAGAGTTTAAAGTTATATATTATTAATATAAAAATGTTCATTATATGATTATAAATATAAATAAAATTAGTTATCATTAATAATCTACCATGATTGTCTCACCACCTGT
Source organism: Gossypium hirsutum (assembly GCF_007990345.1). Lineage (NCBI taxonomy): Eukaryota > Viridiplantae > Streptophyta > Magnoliopsida > Malvales > Malvaceae > Gossypium > Gossypium hirsutum. Next base: position 55,910,571 of record NC_053442.1, read on the forward strand.
AACTCTCCATGTGTTATATATGTTGCCAGCCAACTTAGCTTGCCATAAGGGGAGGAAGATTATTTTCTTTTCTTTTGGTCAACATGCCTTAAGTGAAGACACCATGATCCCCTTTTCACTCTATTGTCCCCCTTTGTTGACTTTTTTCCTCCATTTTTGCTTTATTCAAGGTACGATGAACCTAGACTAGGTTGAGCACTTTTTTCCATCCAACCTCTCATTCTCCTCCTCTCATTGCTACACCACCCTCCTCTCCTTCTCATTTTCTCTTTTGTTTAGCTCTCAACCTTCCCATTTTTCTTTTCTTTTATTTTTTCCTCCATCCTTCTTAGTTGTGCATCACCAATATTTCACCACCGAACCACCACCCATCACCTCTCCCCTCTCCTTTTTTTTTCTCTTCGAGCGCCGCCCCTTGCGTCGCCCTCCTCCACCGTGTCAACCACCGCGCACCACCACTAAATTCCTCTTTTTTTCTTATTTTTTCTTCTTTCTTTTGTTTCTCTTCTCTTCTCCATTAAGAAAATGATCGAATCATTGTTCATTCTTTCTCCTCCGTCGAACTGTTGCAACTATTGCTAGACTGTCACCATAGCACCACCACCGACGGTGCAGATCTTTTCCCTTTCCCTTTTCTTATTTTGAATGCTCATTATTTTTATTTTAATAATCAAATTCCTGCATTAATCATTTCATTTGAATCCTAATTTGAAGCTCTATTTCTGCCTTGGTTTTATCTTCGAATAAATCCTCCTATTAGATTATTCCTTCTCGGATTTGTGACCCATTCGATTCGTTGATCCTCCATTCCATTCGTGTGAGAGTAAATATAAAGGGTATATAGAAATATTTTCTCCTTTCTATTTTTCTTCTCTTCGCCGATTACTTTAGGGGGCCTTGGTGATTTATTTCCTCAATAATTAATGTTTCATCTATCTTGTGTGTAGAAGGGTCAATCGACATCAACCCGAGAGACCGTTAATTGCTGGGTTTTAATCACTAATCCGAGAGATCTTATAAGGGTAACTGATAATAATAATCAATAATCAATTTATCGTATTAACCTTTAAGATGATAGTCCTAACTCAAGATAATTTATTGCTCGATTAGGTAATCTAGTTGTAGATCCACAAGTGGGGGTTTTGAGAGATTTATTGCACATCATATCTATGATTAGGTGTGGGTTTAAACACTAAATAAATTAAGACTAGTATTAAATCGATAAGAATGTTGTTATTAAAATAATTTTGTTTGATGGGGATACTATATGTATCTATAAAGTGAGAGAAGTCATCCTTATGGATTTTTATCTATTAAGTGTTTTTCCTAAACCGAATGCTTGTGAAAAGTATATTGTGTGATATTGATGTTAGCTAATAATGTGAAAAATATGTACATCTCATTCTCATGTTATGTGATTATATGGCATATGTGATATTCGTATGAAATTAAAACGTGAAATTTGTGTACCTTGAGTACAAATGCGATTTGCATTTAAACATGCCTATATGATTTCGAACGCTTTAGTCATATCACATGCATGGGATAGGATATGTGAAAGGTGAAAGTATATGGTAGTTTATCTGTATTAATGAAACACTGTTCATGATTTGATTATATGGCAGTTTATCAACAACTTTGATGGCTTGTCCACGATTTTGTTTATATGGTTGTTTATTGCGTTACTATGATACTATTCAAAATTTGGTGTGTTGGTTGGACGAGTTCTGGGAAAATTCAATTTTGGGGTGTAGTGGAAATTGGTAGGACAATTTTGCTAAAATCTGAATCGTTTTACAAATTATGCATTAACATGATCCTGCATGGTATACTTATGAAATATTGAGATATGTGATTTATGACTTTGTATCATATATGTTTTATATTGTGAATGAGTTTGTGTTAATCTCACACTAGGCTTAGGAAGCTCACCCCATTAGTGTTTCAATCTCTTAGGTAACACTCAAACATAGGACTTGGATTCAACACTTGGTGGAGCCTCTCGGAAAATTTTACATCATGGATATTTATTGGATTTTATTTAATTAAACCCTAAATAGAAAACTTGACAAATTGGTTTAGTATACATGGGTTTTATTTACATATGAAAATTATGATATGTTTCATGGAATTTATTTGAATGTGCAATTGTATTCTTATTATGAATTGAAAAGTATATGTGTAGTAAAATTGATAAAAATGACTAAATTGCAAAGAGAGTAAAAGTTAGATGGGTGAAATAGATGATGATATAAAGTATTTAAGTGAGATGTTAAATGTTGATGAAATAGATGTCAAGTGAAATTTGATGAATGGTTGATTCTATATGGATAAGGACTAAATTGTAAAAAAATAGTAAAGTTTGAATTGTTTTATTTGTCAAGAAAATGTAAATAAGTTGTATAGTTTAAATACCCAAGTAGACAAAATGAGAACTAGTAGAATATAAATGAAATGTCATTAGGAAAAATTTCTATGCGCGCAAGTGATAGCAGCATTATAGTGCAAGTGTTGGTGGCACTTCGGTGCAAATTATCGACATTGCCGCATCTCCTATATGTTCTATTAAGTCTACATTTGGGCAATAGATTTCCATGGTAAGTGAACTGCACAATGATACTATTGGTAAGTAGCTTATGAACTTGTTAAATTGATGCCTTATTACAACTATTATGGAAGCAAATTCCATGTATGATAGTATTAATTCATATATGTTATAAATATATATAGGCAACAATTTGTTTTACATTGTAAAGTTTAATTCTTGATATGCTTATTAAGCTCTCATGAGCTTAAAACGTTTCTTTTCAAGCTCGTAGGCGAGGGCTTGTTTTGGAGCTCTAAAAGGAAGATTGACCTCTACTGATCTCATCACAAATCAACCTTTGAAGCAAGTATGAATTTAAATTTTAGGCATTATTTTTTGGCATGTACATAGGAATATGCTAAGAATGTTTGTGGATGAATTCAATGAAAGAAATTGATGGTTTTTGATCTTCTTGTAAATTTTGTATCTTGAACATGTTTAATGTTGCTTTAAGTTTAATTAAGTGATGTCTAAGGATGGAAATTGACATATTTGAATGGTTAATTGGTTGATATGGATGATATATACCATATAGAGGTTGTCGTAAGAGATAGGAAGCAAAATGCTAAACTTTTAAAGTGGTAGGATTGAAGTCACGACGAGCTTTTGAAATCACGACACGCCAAGTCAGATACTCACATTGCGACGTGGTGCTCTCGAGGTTGTGATGAGCTAAGTTAGTATGTGACGTCATGATGTGGGAATCCATGAAGTCACGACGAGCTCCCAATGGTTTGGAATTTTACATTTGGGTCCTTAAATAACCTCCGCTCACCTTAAGAGTTTTCGCAAGCTCGGATAAGTATTTGAATCATATTTTGAGCTTATCAACTTGAAAAAATGTTTAATTGGTATAGAGTGCTTTTAGTTGCTTCAATAATGAATGTGACGTCCTGATACTTTAGCATGACAATCGGGTTGGGTAAGGGGTGTTACATAATTACACTTAAATTCAATTATTAGGTGGTTTTCCAAACACTGCCTTAGTGAATGATTATTTCTTTACAACTCTATTTCATTTGATTCAACCAAAGATACCATAAATAAAATTAATGAATGTTTTTAACATTTCAATTTATTTGAAATCTATTACATTTTCATTTATTGTTTAAGACTTTAAAAATATATTATATAAGTTGGCCGTATTTACTTTAGTAAAACCAAGGTAATTTTATTTTTATTTTATCCTTAAATTTAAGTTAGCATACCTATTCTATTTTATTTTTATTAGTTTCTAATGTTACAAGTCATTTTATGTATTTAAATTTTATTAGTTTTACAAAAAAAAAGTATTTTTACTTATTTTAATTGTACAAAATACTATTTGTTATTCAAATTTTCGAACATATTTAAAAATATTAATTTATTTAAAAAATAAAATATAATAAAAATAAATTTTTTAAAGCATAATTAATTTTTTTTACAATATTCAATATTCATTATAGTTCTACTTAATATAATTAATATAAAGCAACATTATTAAAAATAACAATTAATTAACATGATTAATGCATATAAATTATTTTGCTCATTCAAATATAATGCTAATAAAAAAAAACATCATAATCATTATTAAATCATCTGTACAAACTTATAAAAATTTTTATCTATTGTATAAGCTCTTCACCATTTAATTTTTTTCTTTCTTTAATAGTCAATAAATTGACCCTAATAGTTGGTAGGTAATATATAATTAGTATAATTATAATAGATTAGATTAGGTTATATAAATTTATTATTTATAAAATTTTATATATGAAATATAAAGTTACTTATTATATAAATAATTAAAATTTTTTTATTTAAAATAAATGTAATATAATTATTTTTTATCATTGAAAACATAATAGTTTAAATATAAAGTAATTTTTTTATCTAAAAATATAAAGTAGTTTAATATAAATTTTAATTTTTTTTATTTATATCTAAATCATTTAATAGAAGTCTTTAAATGGAATCGAAATTATTTTTATAAGTATAATAAATTTATTTAACCAAATATTTTAATAAAATTAAAATTCTTATTTATAAGGGTGATAAAATCTTATAAATAATAAAAAAATATTTAAAATGAAAAATTTAGTCATATAATAAATAAAAAAGGTATATTAATCAGTTTAAAGATTTTTCTAAACTATGTGTTTCATGTGTTTTTGACGTGTTTATTATTTTTAAATCAGTAAGCAATATAATTTTATTTCTAATTAAAATATTAACTATTTTAAAATTGGAACAATAAAAACTTTTAAACCATAATTAAACTTTCAATGAAAACTAATAATGAAAATTTATTTTATAATTTTTAGCTAAACGATTATGGTGATAGATTTCAACTTTCTGCTATTAAAAAAATCAGTTAAAATTGAACAATTTAAATTAATGTAAAAGAGTAATTTAACATAAACACAATGTGTAATTAAAAGATTTTATTCAAAATTTAATACTAATATTTTAAATGAAAAGATTTTTCCAATAATCAAAATCTAATAATAATATTAAAATATTATTCTAATGTTAATATAGTAATATAATAGACAATAAAAGATATTTTTGTCAATTTAAAAATTTATCTAAATTCATACTTTTAAAATAATTAAATAAGTACTAATTTAATTTATATAGAAGTCTATTAATTTTGAAAAATATTTTTGAGAGAATAAAAATAAAATAACATTTTAAAAGTAATGGCGATAACAAGAATTGGAAAACAACCCATGATAAAATATTAAGAAATTTCATTTACAAACAACTGTTATTTTAATACTCCATGCATGAGTCAAAGAAACGCACACAGCCTCTAGATTGTGCCGAAGGGGAGTTGGTCATTCGGTTTGGTGCTACCGTATGACGTCTGCTCTGGTACTTTCTTCATTTGGGTTATCGGTCGACCTTCCAATGGAGGCCCGCCGATAGCCATGAATTGCATAGCTTGGAACTGTCGTGGTTTGGGCAATCCATGCGAAGTGTTTTCTATTTTTATTTGAAACTTTAGTCAATTCTAATAAAATTGAAGAGTTGCGTGTTTTACTTGCACTTGGATAATTATTTTTCTGTTGATGGTATTGGAAGGAGTGGTGGATTAACTCTATTATGGACGTTAGGGGATGTGGTTTCAATTGCTAGCTACTCATCTAATCATATTGATGTCGTTGTTGAAAGCTCGAATTCTCGTGAGTGGCAGCTTACTGATGTTTACGGTTATCCGGAATCTCGCAGGAAGAGAGCAACTCGGGTTCTTATGCGTTCCTTGTCAGAGCGTTTCCAACTTACTTGGTTCTATATGGGTGACTTCAATAATTTGCTCTCAGTTTAGGATAATGGGGTGGTGTCCCGTATTTGGATAGTCTTTTTCGTGGATTTCAAGATTATATAACAGATTGTGGTTTGACGGATGTGCCAAAGTTGGGTCCTTCTTTTACATAGGATAGGGGTAGGGGTACTGCTCATTTTGTAATAGAATGGATATGGCGTTTATTAATGAGGAATAGATGCAGATGTATCCTTACTTTAAGCTCTTCAATCTTGCCAGTGCTACTTTTGATCATAATCCCATTAAGATGGTGGCTCGTTTGACTCATCCTGACTGACAGGGTCGGTGGTTTCAGTTTGAGAATGTTTGGCTTTCTAAAATAGATTTTGGGGCAGTGATTTCTTCTAGTTGGGTTGAGTGTCCTTCAGTTTCTGTTCTGGACAAGCTAAAGTTTTGTTTTGATCGACTGCTTCAGTAGCATTCAACTTGCCCTACTAATTTTGAGCCAATGTAGGAGCTTAAACTCAAATTGTAGCAGTTCAGTTTTTTCAAGCAAGGGGTCGCTCGTTGTTTAAGCTTCGTAAAGAGCTAAACCAATTGCTAGCACAACATGTTGTGTACTAGAAACAACGGGCGAAATTGTTCTGGATAAAACATGGTGAAGTGAATACAAAGTTTTTTCATGCACAGGCTTCTTTGTGATGGTGTACTAATCATATTCATATGCTTTATGATGCCACGGGCCGTCCTTATACTGATACATCGGGTATGCGGAAGATTGCTTAGGATTATTTTATATAGTTTTTTTTCTAATTCCACAGGGACCAACTTTCATAGCTTCTCGGATTTTCCTTCGTCTGTGACAGCTGCGCACTGCTTCTTTGCTTGCTCCTTTTACCGAGGGTGAGTTCAAAGCAGTGATTAAGGAAATGCACCCTTATAAGTCTTTTGGGCCAGATGGGTTGAACTCCGCTTTTTACCAGGGGTGTTAGTCTATTGTTGGTACTGATGTTTTTTTGCAAAGTGTACTAGCTGGCTTTTTACCCAAGGCCAGTTCCCGTCGAGGTTCAATGATACGCTTCTAGTTCTAATTCCTAAGAAGGAGCGGCCTAATCAGATGCAAGATTTGCGGTCCATTGCTTTATGTAATTTTATTTACAAAATTATTGCCAAGGTCTTTACGAATCATCTGAAGTTGGTTTTGTCGGATAATCTCCCATATGCAGTCAGCTTTTATGCTAGGAAGGTGATTACGGCTAATGTTCCGATTGCATTTGAGGTAATCCATCATATGCATAATAAGGGTCAAGGTAAGGTGGGGGATGTAGCATTGAAAATCGATATAACACATATGATCGTGTGGATTGGAATTTTTTACACTTTATTGTGTGCAAGATGAGATTTGATATGTTGGATTAACTAGGTAATTCTCTACAAGATGAATGTGGCTTATTCGATTTCCTTGAATGGGGAGAGGTAGGATCGATCCACCCTAAGCAAGGGCTTTTCCAGGGTGAACAGATTTCTCCCTATTTGTTTATTCTTTGTACTGAAGGGCTTAGCTTTTATGCAGAACTATGAGGAGCTATCCATGGGGTTTCTTTTTATCGTCAAGGCCTAGTGTGTCCCATCTACTTTTTGCATATGATAGCTTTCTTTTATTTTGCGCAATTGTCACTGAGTGCAATGTTGTTTAAAGGGTTCTGGCAGATTATAAGGTTGCTTTGGGTCAAGCTCTAAATTATCAGAAGTCAGACAAAGGGTGGGTTTGGATGGGCGATTGGGTGCGGTGCGGTGCGTTTAGCTTACTTTTTGTCTCACGCTACAGTATTGCTACAGTATCTAATCTTACCGCCACCACTTTTTTTACACTAACCGCAGGTAAACGCACCGCCCATCCAAACTCACCCATAGTATTTAGTTCTAACACAATGGCATCTGTTTAGGATATGGTAATAGGCATATTTGGTGTGACTAATCCAATTGATCATGGGAGTTATTTGGGTCTCCCTTCCTTTGTTGATCGTAAAAAACAACAAATATTCTATTTTCTCAAGGAACGATTTAGTAAACGCTTTTTGACTTGGAAATATAAATTATTATCTAAGCTGGGTAAGGTGATAGTTATTAAAACGATAATGCAGGCTCTACCAATTTATTGTATAAGTGTGTTCTTGTTGCCTCGCACATTCTGTGATGAACTCCAAAAGTTGATGAGCTTGTTGTGGTGGTGTAGTGCTAGTAATGGAGCAAGTGGGCTCAAGTGTGCCTCTTGGAACATTTGTGTGTCCTTAAGAACATTGTTTTAATCTTGCTATGTTGGCTAAGTTTGGGTTAAAGGTGTATATTAGTTTAAAAGAGCTAATTACGTTAATTTAATTATTGTTTTAAATGTTTGGATTAGTTAATTGAATTAATTATTATAATTAGATCAAGAAGCAAGTTCGTCGACTGCTAATTGAGGAAAAGAGAAGGTTGTCGAATAGGCGTTGTCGTATATTTGTAGTTATGGAATCTCGGTAAGTTCTTATTATACCATAAGTTATATTAAATTCATTAATAATTGTTTTGCTTTAATATTCTTAATGTTAGTAGTTGTTGAATGTTGATGGATGAGAATTAATAATGAAATAGAGTTGCATTAGAAATAGTGTATCGAACTTTGAGTCTAGCAGGCTTAGTATGGGTGTATGGAATCAGGCTTTGAACCTAGCAGGCTTCATGCCGGTGTATTGTATTAGGTTTTATACTTAGCAGGCTTTATGCCAATGTAATTGTAACAGGCCTAGAGCCTAGCAGGTATTGAGTCGGTGTGGCCATATCAGGTAACTTGTATGGAAGATACTTTTTCAAGTAACCGTCGAATTTAAAAATGTTTATGACCTTATAAGCTTATATATGGTGTATCAGTTCGTGACTTGGTGATTTTAAACAATTCAGATTTTTATAGATTAAATTATATTGGTCGTTTGAGATAGGGAATCATGATACGTCGTTACATTAATGTACTTATATTTTTTAGTATAACAAGTTAACTTCAGGAACTTACTAAGCTTTACTCGAGCTTACTTCGTTTGATTTAATTTTGTAGGTCCGTTAAAATTTTGACATCGATTGGACCAGCTCAAGAGATCTCACACTATCCACTATATTTTTGATAGTCATATTGTTCATTTTGGGGTCGATTTGAAGTGGCATGTAAATAGGGTATCTAGATATATATGTTTTAAACTCTAATTAATAAACAACTTTTGTTGGATTAGTAACTTGTATAAGTCATTATGGTACTTGATGGACGTGCTTGGTGTTTTGCAATGGTTATATGTAATTATCATTAAGTATCATATTGAGGTGGAAATGGTTATTATATGTATGAGTAATATGGTATTGGTTGGTAAAATAGACGTAAAAAGTAAGCTAGCATAATGTATGTGATCATGGTAGTTGTTATGTTTTGAATTGACATTCAAATTGTGGTGCTAATGAAGGCATATCAGTTAGGCACATAAGTTGTTATTTGGTATGATTTGGTTGTTTTAATATGTTCTTTTTAATGTGTTTAAATAGGGTGAATATGTCTTGAATTGATTTGGATTGGTGCCCAAGCAATTGAGTTGAAATGCCTTGTTTTAGGGGTTATTTAGGGAGCATACGGGCTGTCATACAACCGTGTGCCACACACGGTCACACTACATGGCTGTGTGTATATTTAATTTTAGGTGCGGGTTTCACAAGGTCTAAGACACGGCTATGTGTCTCAAGTTAGTTTGTTGCGTGGCCTAACACACGACATATGACACAACCATGTGAATCAACATCAAATATACATGGTTTGGCACACGACCTGCAACATGATTGTGCGGTCCTAGTTCGAATACCCACACGGACTGGGACACGGACATGTGTCCTACTTCGAATGCCCACATGGTCTGGGCTATGTTACACGGCCGTGTAACCCATGTTTTTGAAGTTTTCAAGTTTTTCCTAAATTTTCTATTTTGTTTTAAATTGTTCCCTGAATGTTTTCAAACTATTTTTAGGGCCTTGTAAACTCGATTTAAGGCCAGTGAGTGTGTTTTTGTTATAATTAACTTATGTAATTGAATTTCATTAATTAAATGGTATAATTGTTTCTAGTGTAAGATAAATATTCTAATTTTTACCGTAATACTCCGTAACTCTAATATGAAAACGGAGACGGGTTAGGGATGTTTTATTCAGTAGTATCAGAGCTATGGTTTAATCAGTTCTAGGACTGAACGTCATATCTATCGAGTCTAGAAATACATGCCACTTTAGAACCAGTGATAGTGTGATGACTCTTGATTAATTTGAATTGTTTTCTATATATCAAAGATGTCATTTAGATCCAATCGAGCAGATTTCGATTAGATAGAAAGTTTTACATTTGTTACTGATATGGAGAGTACTCAAAATGAGGCTGAATCACAAGGGCTAGGAGATATGACGCCAAATGCCTTTCTTCGCATGATGCATGACAAGTATGATGCTTATTTAAAAGTTAACTCGACAACTCAACAATCTCACTCCTTTTTTCCTCAAAGCTCAAATCAACAACAGGTTAGTAGAATTACCCTCGATAAATTTAGGAAATGTAGAGCAGTTGAATTTTGTGGAAATGTGAATGATGACCCAACCAAGGTCGAGTATTGCGTAGAGCATACTCAGAGGGTGCTCGATGAATTTTTGTGCTCCCCTAAAGATTGTTTAAAATGCAATGTGTCATTATTAAAAGAAGAAGCATTTCAGTGGTGGTCTATGTTGACGGCAGTGGTAAAGAAAGAATTAATTGGGATTTCTTTAAATCTGAATTCCGCAAGAACTATATCATTAAAAGGTATCTAGAGAGAAATAAAAAAGAATTTTTCGAGCTGAAGTAAGGAAATAGAACATTGGCAGAGTATGAGAGACAGTTCGTGCAACTTAGCAAGTATGCTCGGGAGAGTGTACTTATAGAAGAAAACATGTGCGTACGATTTGAAGATGGATTAAACGATAAGATTAAAATATTAATAGGGGCAACATAAATTTGTGAGTTTGTGATATTATCAGATCGAGCTCAAAACATAGAAGAAATATGTGCTAGTAAGAAACGAAATGAAGTTAAAGCATGAGACTTTGGCAAACGTAATAGGCCTAAAACTTCCTCTGGTTTTTTGTAGAAGAAGTTGAACGAATCAAATAGTAGATTGTCAGTGCCATCAGAGTTTTCAGGTAAGGATCGTTTTAAACAGAATAGCAAGAGATCACTAACTCCTTCAGTGGCTAGTGTAGGCAATATTTGAAATACCAATAGGATTGAATGCAAATAGTGTGGTCGATATCATTTTGGAGTATGCAGATTGAATAACGGGACATGTTTCATTTGTGGATCCCCTAACCATTTTAAGAAGCATTGCCCGGATCGAACTAAGCCTATTAAAGATCAAAACACAAGACCTGTTGCTACTTCTACTCGAGGTAGACATCTTGGAAATAGTAGTTCGGTCGGAGCTAATAGGAGTGGAGCTAGAGACACGTCAGTTAGACCTGAAGCTAGAGCTCTTTCCAGGACTTATGCCATCCGTGCACGAGAAGAGGCCTCAGCTCTTGATGTTATTGTAGGTACCTTTTCTATCTTTAATGTTAGTGTGTATGCATTAAGTGACAAGGGGTCAACGCATTCATATATATGCACTATGTTAGTGATGGAAAGTAATTTACCTGTCGAGTCCACTGATTGTGTTGTTAAAGTAACAAACCCTTTAGGTCATAGTGTGATAGTTGACTTGGTATGTAAGCAGTGTCCATTGAAAATTCAAGGCTATAACTTTCCTACCGATCTAATGATATTACCTTTCAATTAATTTGATGTTATTCTTGAAATGAACTGGCTGAATGCACCTGATGTTGTGGTTAGTTGTCGATGGAAAAGAGTTGATTTAATATGTCCAAATGGCGAGGTGATTGTTGTTAGATATGATAAATCTAACTATGCTTCGAGTATGATTACAGCAATGATGGTACAAAAATCGATCTAAAAAGGTTGCGACGCATTTTTAGCCTATATTTTGGATTCCAGATATGAGAAAAGAAAATGGATCAGGTCTCGATAGTATGTGAGTTTTCAGATGTTTTTCCTAAAGAGTTACTGGGTTTACCATCAGAGTGAGAAATTTAATTTTTATTGAGTTGGTGCCAGGGACTTCTCCAATTTCGATTGCTTCGTATCGAATGGCTCCAACTAAACTTAAATAATTCAAAGCTCAGTTCCAAGAGTTAGTTGATCTAGGTTTCATACGACCGAGTATATCACATTGGGTGCACCTATATTGTTTGTAAAAGAAGATGGGTAGATGAGGTTGTGTATAGATTATTGACAATTAAACAAAGTCATGATAAATAATAAAAATACGTTGCCTTGTACTGATGATTTATTTGATCAACTGAAAAGAGCCTCGGTATCTTCAAAAATTGATCTTAAATCATGTTATTATCAGTTGTGAGTAAAAGATGTGGATATGTCGAAAATAACATTCAGAAATCGTTATGGACACTATGAGTTTTTGGTTATGCCATTTTGATTAACGAATGCTCCAGCAACGTTTATGGATCTGATGAACTGGGTTTTTCAGCCTCATTTTGACAAGTTTGTTGTTTTTATTGACGATATTTTGATTTATTCTAGAAATGAAAATGAGCATGCTCAACACTTGAGGATCATATTATATACCTTGCATGATAAACAATTGTATGCAAAGTTTAGTAAAAGTGAATTTTGGCTTAAAGAAGTTGGATTTCTCAGCCATGTGATCTCAACAGAAGGAATACAAGTTGATCTGAGCAAAATTTCTACTATTCTAAATTAGAAACCCCCGCGAAATGTTTCTGAGGTATGTATTTTTCTGGGATTGACTGGATATTATCGATGATTCGTTAAGAATTTTTTGACAATAGCTCTACCTATGATGAAATGTTACAGAAATATGTTAGTTTTGCGTGGTCTGAAAAGTGTTAGCAGAGTTTTGATCAATTGAAGAATACGTTGACAGAGGCACCATTGTTGACACAGCCTAAATCTAGGAAAGAATTTGTTATTTATAGTGATGCTTTTTTAAACGTTTTGGGATGTGTTTTGATGCAGGAAGGAAAATTTATTACGTATGCTTCTTGACAACTAAAAACCCATAAAAAGAATTACCCCATGCATGATCTTGAGTTGGTTGCAGTTGTTTTTGTGTTAAAAATTTGATGTCATTATTTATATGGTGAGAAATGTCACGTGTATACTGATCACAAGAATCTGAAGCATTTGATGACAAAAAAGAGTTGTATCTATGACAAAGAAAGTGGTTAGAGTTACTAAAAGATTATGATATCATGATAGATTATCATCTGAGTAAAGCAAACATAGTTGTCAATGCTTTGAGTCATAAATCTCTATTTGCTCTTAGATCGATGAATGCTCAACTTAAATTAGAACATGATGGATCCATTTTGTCTAAGCTTCAATTTAAGCGTTTATTTTTACAGAGGATTCAGGAATTACAGTCTTGTGATTCAAATTTTTATCTAAGCAGGAGTTGGTTAATAATGGATAGTTGGCTAATTTTAGTGTTGGTTCAAACGGTAACTTGTATTTTTGCAATAGGTTATGCGTATAAGAGGATCTGCAGTTGAAACAAGAAATTTTGACTAAAGCTCCTAATAGTGTGTATTCCTTACATTCGGGTAGTACTAAAATGTATTGCGATTTAAAACAAAGATACTGGTGGCTAGGAATAAAACGTGAAATTTCTGAATTCGTATCGATATGTCTTGTTTGTGAACAAGAAAAGGCTGAGCATCAGGTTCCATCTGGGTTGTTATAGCCTATTATGATACCCATATGGAAATGGGAACGTATTACTATAGACTTTGTATCAGGTTTATTGATAACGCCAAAAAAGAAAGATGTTATCTAAGTTATAGTTGATCAGTTGACAAAGTCCGCACATTTTATACCTGTACATACAGATTATTCGCTTGACAAGTTAGAAGAATTGTATGTTCTAGAAATAGTTAAACTATACGATGATCCATTATCAATAATCTTCAATCATGATCCGATGTTCACTTTCAGGTTTTGGAGTAAGTTACATGATGCCTTGGGTACCAAATTGAAGTTTAGTACAACTTTTCATCCACAGATGGATGGTCAGTCAGAACGGGTGATTCAGATACTCGAAGACATATTACGATGCTGTATCATTGAATTCGAGGGTAGTTGGGAAAATATTTATCATTAGCCAAATTTGCTTACAGTAACAACTATCAATCAAATATAAAAATGGCACCGTACGAGGCTTTATATGGGCATAAATGTAGATGCCGTTTGTATTGGTCCGAGTTGAATGAAAGAAAGTTAACTGGTGTTGATTTGGTTCGGGAAATTGAGGATAAAGTTTGAATTATCCGTGATAACTTGAAAGCTGCATCAGATCGTCAAAAATCTTATGATGATTTGAAGCATAAAGATATAAAGTTTTCTATTAGTGAGAATGTCTTTTTGAAAGTCTCGCCCTAGAGAAAAGTGTTGCATTTTGGCAAGAAGGGAAAGCTCAGTCCGAGATTCATTGGACTGTATGAAATTTTAGAAAGGATCAGACCTGTGGCGTACCAGTTGGCATTACCTCCTGAACTTGAAAGAATTCACAACATTTTTCATGTTTTGATGCTTCATAATTATCATTTTGATCCATCACATGTACTGTCTGCGGATGAGATTGAATTACAGTCTGATATAACGTATAGCGAAAAACTGGTTAAGATTTTTAACCCTAAAAGTGAAGGAGTTGCAGAATAAATGTGTACATTTAGTTAAAGTGTTATAGCATCGACACGGAATTGAAGAAGCTACGTGGGAAATAGAAGAATCAATTATATCATAATATTCAAACCTATTTTCTGGTAAGATTTTCGGGGACGATAATTTCTTTAAAAGGGGGAAGTTGTAATAGCCTGATTTTAGTGGAATCGTTAAATAGTGGTTTCAGAACCGCAATTTTGGTTGGAGAGTCCATTTTTATTATTTAGTTTAATAAGAATGGTTGTGTAAAAGTTGTATAAAAATTTGGTTACGAAATTTTAATATTTAGATAATTAATTAAGTAAAAATGACTAAATTATAAAGGTTGCAAAAGTTAGTTGTATTAGTGAAATGAGTTAAATAGCTATGGAAATAAAAATGAACTTAAATGGCAATTAGCCACATTTTCTTTTGGGTGGACGGTTATGTCTAGGTTACTAAGAAAAATTTTAGTCAATTAAAGGGTAAAAGGGTAATTGAATAATTAAAACATAAAGGAAAGGTTGGACAAAACCATCATCTTCTTCTTTAATTTCTTCCATCACCGAAAATACCATGGTTTTTCATGCTTGAGGTTCGGCCAAGGTTTAAAGGTGTGCATGTAAGTAAAATTTTAGTTCGTTTTTATTAATTTTTATGTTTTTCTGTTCGTGTTAGCTTAATTTAGCTAACTCAATGGTTAGATCGTGAAATTTTTGAAAGTTATAGAACATGCCATGGTTGAAATTTGAATGTTTTGATGTTAGTAGATGGATTTATGATATTGATGGTGGTTTTAGACTATTTTGTAAAATAGCTTTGAATGGTTTCGTAATTAAGGACTAAATTTTTTAATGAGGAAAATTTCATAGTCTAGGGGTAAATATTCTGTTATTTAGGGGCTGTTTTGGGACTATTAGGAAATCAACACAAGTCTTTCTAGTTTAATTTGATTAAGGTTGAAAGTTTAGAGATTTAGGGTTAAATCGAATAAAAGACAAAGTTTAGGTTAAATGTGTATATTAGTATAAAAGAGCCAATTACATGAATTTAATTATTGTTTTAAACGCTTGGATTATTTAATTGAATTAATTATTATAATTAGATCAAGAAGCAAGTCCGTCGACAACTAATCGAGGAAAAGAGAAGGTTGTTGAATAGGCGTTGTCGTATATCTATAGTTATGGAATCTTGGTAAGTTCTTATTATACCATAAGTTATATTAAATTCCTTAATAATTGTTTTGCTTTAATATTCTTAATGTTAGTAGTTGTTGAATGTTGATGGATGAGAATTAATAATGAAATAAAGTTGCATTGGAAACAGCGTATTAGACTTTGAGTCTAGCAGGCTTCGTGCCAGTGTATGGAATCAGGCCTTGAGCCTAGTAGGCTTTGTGCCGGTGTATTGTATCAGGTTTTATACCTAGCAGGCTTTATGCCAGTGTAATTGTAACAGCCCGGTTTTAGTTAAATCGGAATAGTGGTTTTGAAACCACAAATCTGAGGTCAAAAAATTATTTTAATATTATTTTTGGTATTTACAGCATGTGATTATATATGTGTGAAATTTTCGTAAAGAAATTTTACTGTTTGAATACTTAATTCGGTAAAAAGGACTAATTCACGTAAAGCGTAAAAGTTGTGTTCTATAAGCTAAAGGCGTCTAATAGCTATAGAACATTAAAGTAAAGTTCCTTAAGTGGTAAATAGGCCAATTGTGAGTTAGTGGATGATAGTGGAGTGGCATTTTGTGTAATTATTAAAGTTTATAAAGGTTAATTAAGTAAAATAGTAATTAATGTTAAAAATAAACAAAACAAAATTATCATCATCTTCCATTACCATCTTCCACCGATTTTTAGAAGGGAAAGAAGCCATTTTTATGCAAAACATTCGGCCAAGCTTGTAAGCTCAATTAGGTATGCCTTTTTGTCCCGTTTTTTATGATTTCTATGTTTTTGAGATCGTTGCTTCGTGTTCTAGCTAGCCCATGCCTTAATTTTGAATTGGTTGATGAATTTGTGAGTTGCCAATGATGATAGCTTGATGTTTTTGAATGTTGATGATGGAAAATGAATAATTGTTGATAGATTAATATGTTTTGTAAAGTGATTTTTGACAAAAATGTCAAATAGGGATTAAATTGTGAATTATGCAAATTGAGTGGTTGAAATGTGAAATAAATGAAATTTTTGGGCTGCTAGGGGCACTATAGTAATTCGGCTAAGCTTGGGTTATATTGAATTGTGTAAATTTTGTGTATTTGTGAAATAGGGACTAAATTGAATAAATGTGAAACTTTAGGGGCTAAAGTGAAAAAATGTCCAAATAGGTATTTTTGGATGAAATTGAATGAATAGGTGATTAAATGAGTTAAATCTGAATTCATATAGATCGAGAAAGAAAGAAATCGGATTTAGATCCGGGCAAATCGAAAGTTGACGAGTAGTTGATCCAATCCGTTCATTTCCATACGAGGTAAGTTCATAAGTAAATAAATGTTTTTTTTTTAATTCAAATGTATACATTTTATACATTGCCAAATTGATTTGTATATAGATATACAATGCCGAATTGATTTGTATATAGCTATATATTGCCGAATTGATTTGTATATAGCTATACATTGCCGAATTGATTCGTATTTGGATATACATTGCCAAATTGATTGGTATATAGATATACATTGCGAAATTCATTTGTATTTGGATATACATTGCCGAATTGATTCGTATTTGGATATAAATTATCGAATTGATTGGTATATAGATATACATTACCGAATTGATCTGTATTTGGATATACATTGCCGAATTAATTCGTATTTGGATATACATTGCCGAATTGATTTGTATATAGATATACATTGCCGAATTGATTTGTATTTGGATATACATTGCCGAATTGATTTGTATATAGATATACATTGCCTAATTGATTTGTATATGGATATACATTGCCGAATTGATTTGTATATAGATATACATTGTCGAATTGATTTGTATATGTACACATATATATTGCCGAATTGATTTGAGCATTGGATGATTGGTTTCATGCATGAATTGATTTAATTACGAAGTCGAACACTCCTAATGAACCTTAGGAAATGTATTGGATATTGATGTCATGATATTAAGACTTTTGAGGTGTGATTTCCTGTAAGACCATGTCTGGGACATTGGCATCGAAGTGAGAAAATATGTAAGACCATGTCTGGGACATTGGCATCATATATGATTCGTATAAGACCCTGTTTGGGACAATGACATTGATATGTGTTAACATGTAAGACCATATCCGAGATATGGCATTGTATGAGCTTTATATGAATTTCGTGTGTTCTTAACAATTTTGAATGTAAATATGAGCTAAATGGTTCAGGTATGTGTGAAGTTATATGTTCATGAAATATTAAGGTAAGTTTAGTACTTAATGTGATAATATGAATTTATATGAGTTACTTAAATGTATATGTGTTTGAGATTCATTTGAATTTGACCTAGTTGAATTGAATTATAAATATCATTGAGATGATTTATTTGTTTATAGCTTACTAAGCTTCTAAAGCTTACTTTGTGCATCCTTCCATTGTTTTACAGTTACATAAAGCTAGCTCGAGCTCAGGGATCGTCAAGGATTATCGATACACTATCAATCCTCATTTCGGTAGTTTGAAAGCTTGATATTGTGACATATGACATGTATAGACTATGGATAATTTTAAATTGTATATAAGTCGCCACGCGAAATGGCTTGTTAAATATACTAATTATTATGTATATTCGGTCATGTTATAAGCTCTTTTGGAAAGTATGTTTCGAAGTATATATGTATGATTTAGTTGGTGGATGTGTTTCATTATAATGTAATATGAATCGATGTATGTTAGTTGGTTCGAAATGTGAGCAGTAGAATGATTATGACTTAGTTAAATTTCAGTGTATGAATTGTATTGTGAAATTGGTTTGCACGGAAAAGAAGTATGGTTTGTATATGAGATATGATTAGTAGACATGAATTGTGATAAATGACTGTGTTAGACCACGTTGTGTTAGGTAATGCCTCGTAACCCTAATCTGGCGACGGATATGGTTAGGGGTGTTACAGTAATTGTAACAGGCCTCAAGCTTAGCAAACATTGAGCCGATGTGGCCGTATTAGGTAACTTGTATGGAAGATACTATTTCAAGTAACTGTCGAATTTAAGAATGTTTACGACCTTATAAGCTTATATATAGTGTATCAGTTCATGACTTGGTGAATTTAAACGATGCAAATTTTTATAGATTAAATTATCTTAGTTGTTTGAGATAGGGAATCATGATACGTTGTTACATTAATGTACTTAAATTTATGAGTATAACAACTTTAAGAATTTACTAAGCTTTACTCGAGCTTACTTCGTTTTGCAGGCCCGTTGGAATTTTAACGTCAATTGGATCAGCTCAGCAGATCTCACACTATCCACTATATTTTCAGTAGTCATTTTTTTCATTTTTAGGTCGGTTTGAAATGGCATGTAAATAGGGTATCTAGATGTATATGTTTTAAACTCTAGTTAATAAAACAACTTTTGTTGGATTAGTGACTTGTATAATTCATTATGGTACTTGATGGACGTGTTTGGTGTTTTGCAATGGTTATATGTAGTTATCATTAAGTATCATATTGAGATGTAAATGGCTATTATATGTATGAATAATATGGTATTGGTTGGTAAAATAGACATAAGAAGTTAGTATGTTTAAGCTAGCATAATGTATGTGATCATAGTAGTTGTTATGTTTTGAATTGACTTTTACATTGTGGTGCTAATGAAGGCATATTGGTTAGCCACATAAGTTGTGGTTTGGCATGATTTGGTTTTTTTGGGATGTTTTTTTTAATGTGTTTAAATAGGGTGAAAGTGTCTTGAATTGATTTGGATTGGTGCCCAAGCAATTGAGTTGAAATGGCTTGTTTTAGAGTTATTTAGGGAGCACACGGGCTATCACACGGTCACACCACACGGTTGTGTGTATCTTTAATTTTTAGGTGCAATTGTCACACAGTCTGAGACACGGCCTGTGGCACGGCTTTCTGTCTCAAGTCAGTTTGTTGCACGACCTAGCACATGATCTACGACACATCTATGTGAACCAACATCAAATATACACACGATTTGGCACACGGCCTGCGACACAGTTGTGTCGTCCTAATTCGAATACTCACATGAGAAAACACACGGGCTGGGACACGGCCGTGTGTCCCTACTTTGAATGCCCACACAGTCTAGGCTATGTTACACGGTTTGGCCACACGACCGTGTGACCCTTATTATTGAAAGTTTCAAGTTTTTCCTAAATTTTATGTTTTATTTTGAAATGGTCCCTGAATGTTTTCAAACTATTTTTCAGGCCTCGTAAACTCAATTTAAGGCTTGTGAGTGGTGTTTTTTTTCTATAATTAACTTATGTTACTGAATGCCATTAATTAAATGTTATAATTGTTTCTAGTGTAAGACAAATGTTCCAATTTGTACCGTAATGCTTCGTAACCCTAATTCGGCAACGGAGATGGGTTAGGGATGTTTCACAAGGACTTTTCTTGGTATTGTCTTCGGCACTTTTTATCGACATAGGGTTATTTGAACAAGAAGGGTATTTCGCTGTCTTCCTTATGTAGTTGATATGGTGAGGCCGAGTGTATGGGTCATGTTTTGTTGCTTTGTTCATAAGCACAAGCCATTTGGAGTAGTACTGGATTTTCTTTTGGGCAATGGATAATGTATAAATTGTTTTACCAACTTCTTGATTCCACTACTCTTGAGCATTTGTAGCGTGCGTTGTTGCTATGTTGGATGATCTGGTCTAATCGCAATTATCTTGTTTAGAGAGGGGAAGATGTTGCTGCGACATCATTTTTCGAGTTGTTGATGCTTTTAGGATTCACTAGTAGCAAGCGTTAGGTATGTGATCACGTGCGCAGAAAAAAAACAATTTTATAAAGCAATTTAAAAGTGCAATTTTAACTTCAAGTAGAGAGTGTCAGTTGTGATATTTATAGTGTCAATAGAACACTCAAGTATTCCAAAGATCGAATCCAAGGGATTGCCGGTAAATGTATTTATCAAGTTAATTACAAGTTAAACTATTACTAATCTAATTGATTCGGGAATTATTAGTGCAAATTCCAAAATAAATTGTTTATAAACTAAATTTAGATTATCAATTAAAATAAATAATCTAATTTTCTTCCATATTGTTTTAAACAATATAAATGATAAAACAATAGCCGGTTGATTTGTTAATTGCTAGCTAAGCTAATAAACCTATATTTATTATATTGTTTGTCACTCTTAGCTAAAAAATCTCCTCTCAATCTCATCTTAGACTAAAAGATACCTCCTAAGTTCTCCTTTCGGTCTCACCTAGGTATATAGATCTCCTTTCGATCTCACTATTTGTCACAATTATATCAAACTATCTAATGATCTCCTCTTGTTCTCGTTTATCTAGATTTTCCAATAGAGACATCAATTCTAGTGTATTAAGCATTTCGATATAATTGAAAAACTAATTAATCAAACATAGACATTAACTTAAACTAACGCACAACCAATCAACCAACCATCAACAAATTTAGCACATAATCAAACTTAAGTTTTAAACTAGCATTTTACCAAACACATGATAAACATAAAATAAAGGTAAAGGGTTTAAGAAAATGCCTATTCAATTGATTGAGATCTGATGAAGCCCAAGAGTTTGATCCTCTCCCTTTTACATAATCTTCAACAACAAGAAGAAAAAAACAAAAATAAAAAATATTCTAAAAAAAAAAGAGAGAAAACCTAATAAAAAATTAAAAGAAAAAAGAGAGAGCAAAACTAACCTAAATTATGAAAACCTAATAAGAGTATTGGCCTCAATTTTCTTCACTTCAACACTGTTAGAGGTACCACGACTTTCATGCCTCGATATCGTAATACCCCTTTTAAGTGATATTTTCTTCACGTTTGGGTCATTATCGACTCCTTAAACCACTCAATCTCATTGTTAGGTTCCCCATTGCACGATTGGCCAATTTGGGTCTAAAAATTGACATAAAGCTAACAAAAGCAATTTATTAACAACAAAACTAATAATCAACATAAGTAAAGAAAAGACACCTGGTTTGCTTGAAAATAAGCTCTTTAAGTGTAATGGAAGGCCTCATTTGACGTATCAAATTACGAAAAATCAGTATGTTTGCTGCGGCTGGAGCGAGTGGCGACCAGGAGGGAGTGGCACGTAGCCAGGGAAGGGCTAGTTGGAAACCTCTGTTGGTGGTAGGCTAAAATGTAATGTAGACTTTGCTTGGTTTGAGCAAGAGGGGGCTACAGGGTAAGCAACTGTTGTTTGGGATTATACGGGTTGTGTGCTTTAAAGTTTTTCAGATTTTATTTATGCTCATTTTAATCTTTGCATCACTGAAGCTTTTTTCATTAGGGAGGCTTTGTCATGGTTAAAATCTTTGGTCGACAATGTTATTGAGTTGGACTGCTTGCTTATTATTTCAGCTTTGTCACATTTATTATCTGATATTTTTAAGTTAGGTTTGCTATTACATAAGTGTTTGTTGATGAAGAATCAGTTTTAGCACTTGTCTTTTTATTGGACTCGTCGTCGTGCCAATGAGATGGCTCATTTCTTAGCTTGAGCGACCTTGTTATATGCAAACCACATGGAATGAGATGAGTTTCTCATTGTTTCTTATAATGAGAATATTTCATCTGTAACTGAAGCGAGTATGATTGAGGAGTGTGGATAATAAGTTTAGGTGTATGGGGGTGAGTTTACTGGCTCGGGTTTAGTTTGTCCGTATCCTCAGTCTATTTGTTGTTTGAACTATTTTTCTCATTAATGGACTTTAAAAAAAAAGATCCATTTCTTTTTACATAATATTTGAAAAAAAATTCAAATCATATAAATATTGTTATTAAAATCAAATAATAGTAAAAACATCAAATATCAAATAATAATAGGCAAACATATCAAATAATTAAAAATCATAATTTTTTGAGTGATGGAAACAAAACTTATTAAACAATACTAAATTATGGGTGTTTTTTTTGTTTGTTTTTATAATTAATTTAAAATAATAAGTGTAATTTAATATGAAACCAAAGTCTAATTAAGTAATTATAAATGTAAGACTAATAATGAAAAATTATTAATAATTTGTTATTTTAAATAAACATAAAATATATATATATATTTAAATTCAAGGTGCAATAAAAACATTATCAATAAAATAATTATAAAATATATACTATTATTTAAACTTTTGATTGAGTTGTTGTCATAAGTCTACTGAATACCAACTCGGTTAAAAATTACGAGAATGTCCTTCCATAATTAAAATAAGTAATATTATTCAATGATATTTTAATCTTTTCACTTAAAAAATAATAAAAATATACATATGGTGAGATTTAAACACATGTCAATTGCATTAGTAAAACATTTAATTTACCACTTAACTAAAACTTCATTTTAATAGTTTTATACATTTTAATTTTATTTTGCACAATCTATTACCACCATCAATTGTATTTATTAATAATATATTTGCTTGAATTAGTGTCAGAAGTTAACTCAACACCAACTCAAAATTGACGATAACACCATGATAAACAATTTAATCTAATTTTTTCATTCTAATAAAATACATATTTCATGTATTAATATTAATTAGTTTCAAACAATAAGTTTCATGATTAATTGTATGTTATTTTTAAACAAACATTTGTATTTTAAATTTATGGTTTCCACGCGCATAAGTGTGTGATAGGATTTTTAATATTAATAATGTATTTATTTGATTAAATTAGTGTTACAAGTTAACTCGACACTGAATTAAGATTGATGACAACATTATGATAAATAAATTATTTTATTTTTTCATTCTAATAACGTATATATTTCATGTGTTACTATTAATTAGTTTCAAACCATAAGTTTTATTATTTATTTATATTATTTTTAAAAACACTTTTGTATTCTAAACTTATGGTTTTCAAATGCATACACATACAATAGAATTTTTAGTACTATATTATTGATTTTATAAATTTAAAAATATGAAAAACATAATTAATATAAAATAATAATTTTTAATTAATCCCTATTACAATCTTAAATTTTCAAATAGATTCTACACTTGAGTCATGCTACTTGCTGAGTCAGGATTTTTATTGAATCATTGATATGGTTAGATATAATTAATATTTATAAACAAACTTTAATTTAATTATAAAATATATAATTTTTTAAAAAATATATTTATTTTCTTTTGAGTTTTACTATATAAATTAAGAATAATAAATAAATTTATACACAATAAATAATATTAGATAACCAATATAGTAATAATATTTTTTATATATAAGTTTAATCTCAAGCATTTAATTTCTAATAATTATAAAAAAATTGATTTTAACATGATAAAAATGTATATTTATCTAATTACAAAAACTTAGATTTTTATTGTTTTTAATATATCCAATTGTATTTAATAATATAAAAATTTATTAATTAATCATATTGATGTCATTTTTTAAGTGGAATTTTAGAAAATATAATCAAATTAATTAAGTTAACTAATAGTTAATTAATATTATTCATGACCACTCTAAAATAGGGTTTGTCCTATTTCGACTACTTTAATTGTTTATTTCTTAATTTAGCTATTCTAAATAAGATAATTGTACAAATTAATTATCACCGTTAAAATTTTAATTTTTTTAACAAATTGTTGATTTTTGACTAAAGTTTAGACCTCCATATAATCTAAAACTTTATAGGGAGGTGTTTAAACTTTAGTGTGGGTGACTGAATAGGCTAATGTGCTAATTAGTTAACAGAAACTGAGAATTTTAACTGTAATGAATTTAGAAACAATACATAAATATAAGAACCAGTTTTAGCTGAAGTAAACCCCTACCATTCCACAAAAAGAAAAGGACACTATCATCCTTGGCAACAATGTTTGTGGTTCTCTTCTACCCACTTATTACTTTCTATAAAAAATCAATCTGCGGGCGACAACTGGGGCCCCATTTACTTCCAACGGCATGCTTTCCGTCAATTAACGACACTCCTCTCAACTTCAAACGGGAAGACTAACGGCAGTTACCCCCACTTGCTTTGCTTTGTCAATTCCTCATCTTACGTGTTTAATTCTTACTGGTTCTTCATCTCTATAAGTTAGTCCCTCCTCCGACTTCTTTTTCTCATCCCAAGCATTTCGATTTTCTATTTAGTTTTCTCTTCCTCCAATTAAGATGCAGATCTTCGTTAAGACCCTGACCGGCAAGACCATCACCCTCGAAGTCGAGAGTTCCGACACGATCGACAACGTTAAGGCGAAAATCCAAGACAAGGAAGGGATCCCACCAGACCAACAACGTCTCATCTTCGCCGGAAAACAGCTCGAAGATGGCCGGACCTTGGCCGATTACAACATCCAGAAGGAGTCCACCCTCCATCTCGTCCTCCGTCTACGTGGTGGCATGCAGATCTTCGTCAAAACCCTGACCGGCAAGACCATAACTTTGGAAGTCGAAAGCTCTGACACCATTGACAACGTCAAGGCCAAGATCCAAGACAAGGAAGGCATCCCACCAGACCAGCAAAGGCTCATCTTTGCCGGGAAACAACTCGAGGACGGTCGCACCTTGGCCGATTACAACATCCAGAAGGAGTCGACCCTCCATTTGGTATTGAGGCTTCGTGGTGGGATGCAGATTTTCGTCAAGACGTTGACTGGGAAAACCATAACTTTGGAGGTGGAGAGTTCCGATACGATCGACAATGTTAAGGCGAAGATTCAGGACAAAGAAGGGATTCCACCAGATCAGCAAAGGTTGATTTTCGCTGGGAAACAGTTGGAAGATGGAAGGACTTTGGCTGATTACAATATTCAGAAGGAATCCACTCTCCACCTTGTCTTGCGTCTTCGTGGTGGTTTCTAAGCTCTCCTATGAAAATGAGGTTTCTGGATTTTATGTGAATGATTGTGATGTCTGGCCCTGTTAAGGCCTCATAAATAAACCTAAACTATTTTATCTATGTTTTATCTTATGTAATGATATTATATGAATAAAAATTACATGTTTACCTTAATCTTCTTGTCCTATCATCGATCAATCTTCATTTTTGTTCATAATTTAGATGCTTGTGTTGTTATGTGATGTTAATTGCATTCCAAGAAGAGGGTAAAGGAGACATCTTTTGCCTAATAAGTTTTGTGAAGGATATAATCTTCTGAGAGAGTACTTCTATATATTGTGGGACTCATTACAAAATATGAACAAGGCCATCAGTTTATATCAAAATCCATCTCTTCTCAAGTACCTTCTCTCTTGGAGATTTTTATGTTGTCTATTTGTTCATGATATGCACTTCACTTTTCTCTGTCGATCCATAATCATTACTTACGTTTATTTCACATTGCATAGATCGAGCTTTTAAAATGGATTGTTGAATGTCTCAGATGACTTTTACATGCGTTTCTTTTTTCTAGCTTTTTCAACATTCTGTAAACAAATAGAACTCATGTGTTGTTAGCTCCCTTCCAAAATCCAGCAACCAGGGTTTCATGTCTAATCTCGAAGCCCAAATTCTTGGCTCTTTTGGTTCTCCAGTAATTATAAGTATCTTGCTTTGTAACATTTACTATTCTAACAAACAGCAGCAACAAATTGATGAGGATGGTGTTTGCTATTGTATTGTATGACTTTTTGGGCAGATCCATTCACGGATGCACATGGTCAGAACTCAGGCCCCGGGGCAAAGGAAATAACTGCATATTCGTGTACAGCAACGCGCAATGGTTGCACGAGCCTTACGACTGTTCAGGGATTGAAAAAGGAGTTCAGCTACCGCAAGATACTTAAGGACCTCAAGGAGTTTTGCTGCAATGGTACCGTTGTCCGGGATCCAGAGTTGGGCCGGGTCTGCCATTTCCTATAGTAAATTATAATATATATATATATATATATTAAAGCTAACTCTAAAATTGTTAAAAGTGATACTAAAATAGCCTTTTAAAATATTTAATTTAAAATATATATTGAATATTTTGATATAATTAAAAATGATGGAATATTCTTTTAAAACAGTTAATTTTAAAAAATATTTAATATTTTGATATATAAAAAATTTTTGTATTAAAATTTGAAATTTGAAATATTTAAATAATCATGTTTTATATATATTGAAACATGTTTGAATTTTATATATCAAAATATTAAATATTTTTTAAAATTAAATATATCAAAATATATTTTAAATTATTACTTGAACAAGGTATATTCTATCAAAAAAAGAAACACGTGCACGTTATTTATACTTGTTCATTTAGTGATACAATAAGGAAGAAGTATGGAAGAGAAGGTTATGGTTGTCATAGAGGTCGGTTCACCCAATCGGTAGAGAGCCGGAGGTTATAAAAAGTGGAGAAGATAAGAGTGCTAAGTTTGGAGGTTGGAGGTAAGTTGATAGAGTATAGGCTTGGCCTTTCTTTTGAATCAATCTTTTTTTCGTTGTTCTTGGAAATATTTATAGGCAGGGGTCTCGTGTAAGATGATGTTAACGTGTTAGACTTGCCACTTAGCTATCATTATGGAACACGTGTGGAGGATGTTTGTGATAGGAAAAATCTTGTCATTCATTTTGACTTGATAGTATATAGCAATTGAACCCATGTGGTGTTTGGTGACCAACGATATCACATTTCCAGCAGGAACCTGAATACTTGTGTAACACCTCTTACCCGAGACCGTTGCCGGAGTCGAGCTCGAGGCATTACTTTACTTGTCTTACTAGTTTGGGACATAAAAAGTTACTTTTGAAATCAATTTCCACATTTACAGCAAAACTGTCCACTCGTGCAGCAGTTACTAAATCATTTATAACTTGAGCTACGGAACTTGAAATATAAATCCGTAAATTTTTCCTGAAACTAGACTCATATATCTTTTTATCATAAAATTTTAAAAATTTTTCATTCTGCAAATTAGTACAGTTTATTAGTTAAAGTATCCCCTGTTTCACCAATCGACTCCTCTGACCTCTTGTCACTAAAAATAAAATTTATCATTGTGGGATTTTCATACGGTGTTACCACTTGTTTCTACAGAAAATAGAATCAATAAGGATTCTAGAAATATAAACTACAACTCATAAATATTTTTGTACAATTTTTAGTGATTTTCTAAACTCAGAACAGGGGACTCCAAAAACAGTTCGACCCTGTCTCACTAAAATTCACATATCTTAAAATATAAATTTCCTTTTGCTAAACCGTTATTTTTCCATGAAAATAGACTCAACAAGCTATCATTCCATATATCATTCACCCTCTAATTCATTTTATACCATCTTAGGTGATTTTTCAAAGTCACATCACTGTGCTGCCTGAATTCTGTTTCTTTACAAGATTTTACCCTTTCATGATTTCCGTGCATAATTTATCACCTAGACTTTTATAACAACAAAAATCTTCATACTTAACCATTTTAATAACCATTCATCATCAAATTCTCACACACCATTCTTTAGCAAAATCATAATTACAAACATGCAAAATAACTAAGTCCCTATACATGCCATAACTCAAACGTGTTTCATCATAAAATATCGAGCAGTTGTTCTTGATAGTGTAGACGATCTCCAACTTCTTTAGGATCCCTGAAGCAGCTTTACAATACTATAAGAGAAAGAAAAATAAAAGAAGTAAGCATTAAGCTTAGTAAGTTTACTAGCAAATAAATAACAACATTTAACACAAATGATTATACTCAAATGTCAAGGTCTCTAGTTTACTCTTTAATTAATCTCATTCTCATTCTCTTGCTTGTTTACTTAGTTAACTTGTGATCATATCTTACTCTTCCATTGCTAAAACGTTGAGTATCATTTGATAATATAATAAGTTCTTAACTCTTATAACTTACCTGAGCTTGCCATTTACGCTTTTAACTGAACTTTCATGAACATGATTTGTTTACTAGCCCGTTGAGCTACATTGGAATAATAAGGATACTCGGGTCTCTTCTGATAATAACATGCCAAAGCCATGTCCCAGACATGGTCTTACATGGGATGTACTCATGTCGGTGCCCATGCCATGTCCCAGACATGGTCTTACGGGGGACCTCTCATCTCGGTGCCAATGCCATGTCCCAGACATGGTCTTACATGGGACCTCTCATCTCGGTGCCAATGCCATGTCCCAGACATGGTCTTACATGGGACCTCTTTACCCAAATTTCATGACATTCGTATCCAGTACCATCCTTATGTATCAACGGGACTTTTTAATTTTAATTCTCTATCATTTCATGCTTGGATAATCATCAAATAAATTCATGAAATAAATTCATAGTTACTGGAAAATAGCAGCATTAATAATAATTATTGAAATATTACATTTATTTACTGTAAACTTACCTCGGTACCAAATATAGCCTAATTCAACAACTTAGTCTTTAACTTTATTCTTTCCTTTGTCTAACCTCAAGTTTCGTTCTTCTTGATCTAAAATAGCAAATTTAACTCATTTAATACTCACATTTATCAAAACAGCCCTCGACTCTAACTTTGACAAAATTACGATTTTACCCTTAAACTTTTACATAATTACATTTTTGTCCCAAGGCTCGGAATTTAAAATTCATCTCATATTCTTATGTTTTATAACATGCTGAACATTTTTCCTTCTATGGCAACATCAAATTCTCACTCTAACATGTACTTATGAACATTAGGTATTTTTACCGATTATGTCAACTTACTCGTTTTCACTTAAAATCGGCTAGCAAAAGTTGTTTAATGTAATTTATAGCTTCATATTCTATCCTAAAACATCAAAATAAACACTTTTCACCTATGGGTATTTTTCCAAATATAAACCATAGGTTAAATTATTGCTAGAATAAGTTAAATTACGCTACTAGGATCTCAAAAACGTAAAGAACATTAAAAACGGGGCTTGGGATCACTTACTATGGAGCTTGTAAGCTTGAAAACCCTAAATATGGCTTCCCCCCTTGCTGATTTCGTCCAAATGAAGAAGATGAGCACAATTTGCCATCTTTTTCCCTTTTAATTCATTTTAATTACTAGATTACCAAATTGCCCCTAACTTAAAAATTTCCTATTTCACTTATCTCATGTCCATTTTTGTCTACCAGCTTAACAAATGGTCTAATTACCATATAAGGACCTCCAATTTAAATTTTCATAACAATTGGACACCTCTAACATGTTGAGTTCAACTTTTTCACTTTTTACAATTTAGTCCTTTTGACTAAATTGAGTGCCCAAATGTCGAAATTTTTGAACGAAATTTTCAAAAAATCATTCCGTGAAATCATAGACCATAAAAATATAAGAAATATAAATTTTTCCTCATCGGATTTGTGGTCCCGAAACCACTGTTCCGACTAGGCCCAAAATCAGGATGTTACAACTTGAGTACAGGATGGCCTTCACTTGTCCGAGTGGGTGCGTCGGAATGTAAGACTTATGGATAACTTCCAATTCACTGTTAGTTGGTTTGTTGCTCAAGTGTCTTTCTAAAGTCGAAAGGGGGGAGGTTATAAAGTGGCTCTTCTCAAGACACATTGTTTCGTTGTCCTTTCTTCATTTAACTGCCTTTCCGTGGATAGTGACCTTATTTGACAATGAAATATGTCAAAAATTCTTGAGATTTTGTCGTAAATGTACTCTGAAGATTGTGTTTTTGGGGAATTGCGATAATGATGAACAACAACCTTTTACAACAGGTGATGAGTTGTCATTGGAAGTTACTTGTTTATTGAATCAGTGCGTTTTAAAAGATATGTCTATATATTTTTTGGGTTTTCTTTTTTGGGGTTATTTTGCCTCCGTTGTTTTTTAAAAATCTCTACAACTGTTTTTGTCATTTTTCTAGTTCTAGTTGATTTTTGCAATGATTTTTGCTCTTTAGGAGTGTCTTTACTTTGATTTCATCCTGTAGCTTTTCTTTTTCCTATTATCAGATTTTTTTGTCTTTTGGTCAAAATGGATGGGGGAGATGGAGGTTGTTCTGGTAGTGCTCTTACAAGAAAGACAATGAAAGATTGAAAGGTTACTACGATTAAGTCCTAAAGGAGGAGTGATGAACCTGCTGTTAACCTTAGCTATCCATGCTCTACAACCCATTGAGAGATTAAGAATTTGTTAATATGTTGTGGGTTACTTGTGAAACATCACAGATATATTTAGTTTTTCGAAAGGGTCGCATTATTTTAACGAGGTGTTTGGTCTTAACTTTAATAGCGGGAGGTTTGGATTCTACCTATCGCTGTTTCTTCTTGAAGCGAGTTTTTCTCTTCCCCGTTTGGATTTTTTCGAGATGTTCTTTCTTATTTTAATGTGGCATTGGGGCAATTGGCATGTCTCTTTTGGTGGTTATTGGTTGAGTTTTATATTATGTCTTGTAAAAGAGGCATATGCCCTTTTCGATTGAATGTTTGATTATGCTTATTTTCTATGGGACATGGATGAGGAAATGTTTTCTGCGTTGTTTGAGTTTTACACTTGGATAACTTCACCTCAGATAAAGAACTTTTTTTATGGCGAGGAGGTGGCGATGAATGTTGATTATAGCAAGTACATCTTTGTAGAGTTAAAGTTTGGTAGGAGATTTGGTTTTTCTATCTAATGGACTCATCCTTCTGTTCGAAAATGTTATTATCATCCACATTTGCAAGATGCTCTTGGAGGTTGCCACAATCATAAAATAATGAATCGAAAAGAAATATTGGTAGTCCCTTTTGAGATCACTTTAAGAAGTGTCTGGCAGTAGAAGGTTGTCGGTGGTCCAATAGTGGTGACATGAAAATGGCATCAGAAAGACAACGATGACAGAAATGTGAATCAGTATTGCAACAGAAGTCCGTAGTGGCAAAATTGAAAACCCAAAGTATACTTTAGGGTGAATTTTGTAATTTTACAATTTTTATTTTTCTAAGATGGAATCATGAAAGCTTTGGCTGGTCAGATTCATTTAAATTTTTTTATGCTTTTATATATGTGATAAGTATAATGATATCTATATGACTGCGAATGTATGTTCATGCATATGTATGATAAGCATGTCTTATGGTTTAGGGAAGAATGTCACATGTAATTGGCATGCATATATTAGTCATTCATAATTGAAATCGAACATTAAAGATCTTGTATGCTTTTTAAAATATTGAGTGAGAGAAGGTCCCTAAACAAGACATACGACCTCCATCAATGGTCTCTTGTGATGGCAGACACAGACCAATCCCAAGGCAGACATTGTCATGTGGATTTCACTGAGGAGATTTCTTAAAAGTAAGTAGAACTTTCTTATAATCGTATGATGGTTGGACTGACCTCCGTAGTAGGTATTATCATGCGATATATCAAGAAATTTTTTCTTCAAAGAGGACAATTAGTCACAGCATGCTACTCGATTAGATTGTCCCAAGATGACTCATTTGTGGTGCATGATATGATAGGTGTTGAGTTGATAATTATACACTCAAGATCTTCTAGTTATGTCACTCCTAAAGGAGTTATGTTTAAGTTAGAATGATAGTCAAACGTTACATGATTATTAGTCGTTTGAATGCCTAAGAAATTAGATTCATGGACTAATTGGATGAAAAATCATATTCTTACTAGTTGACCTTGATCACCCCAAGGTGACTTGATTCAATGAGTGTAAAAATTATCATTGCAACGACTTACAAATGATTTCAAGGTTTAATGTAACACGCATGCATTATCTTAATGCATATCGTAATATTACAAAACGTTTTTCAAACATTTGCTTAATACAAAGATATTAATACATGAGTGTTTTATTTTTAGTTCAAAAATAACACCAACTCCTTTAATACACATACTCACTGAAAACAAGCTGAACGGAAATAATTATAAAGAATGGAAAATGAATATGATGATTTTCCTGAGCTATGAGAATCTTAAAACAAATTTTGATAATAAGTGCCCTTAAGTCACTCAACTTAAGGCTAGAAAACACTGGGAGGATTCTAATGAGATAGCTCGTTACTTGGAGAGCTGTAAGACTACCAAAGCAATTCTAGATAAGCAAGAAGACATGTTCAGAGGCCAAGCTACCTTGGCTTGACATTCTGCTATAACTAGCTTGATGAATGCCTAGCAAAAGCTCGGTACTCCGGTGAAAGACCATATGATAACTCTTTTCAGAAACTTTGCCGAGGTTGCAGACAATGAGGCCAATTTGAACCAAAACACTCAAATTTAGATGGTGTTCAGAAGCTTGTATAAGGACTTTGCTGGCTTTTGGGCTGCATATAGCCTTGGTAATAAGAACCTGACGCTTACACAAATCATGAATGAGTTACAATCCTATGAGTTGATGTTGAATGGTGGTCAGTCGGTTCGAAAAGCAGAAGCAAATATAATTGTTACGTCTTCCTCAAAAGGGAAGGGAAAGCATGCTAAAAAAGACAAGGCTAAGGTCTCTAGGCCACCAAAAGTGTAAAAGAAAAGAACTAGAAAGCTTAAAGACTTATCTAAGTCTAAATTTTTCTTTTGTAGTAAGAAAGATCACTTCAAGACAAATTGTAAAGAGTGAAAAGAATACCTAACCACCAATGGAAAATGTATGAAACTCTTAATATAGAAGCTTGTTTAGTGGAGGATTTAATAGACCACAAGGTCATTGATTCGGGAGCCACTAATCATGATACAAGGGTTTGAGGAGATGAAAGATCTCAGAGATAATAATATGTCGTTACGAATCAGAAACGGGACAACTGTGGCTGTTGAAGCAGTGGGAGATGTACATGTAACACCCCTCGCCTATGTATGCTTTAAAATTAACCCATAATAGCATAAGAAACATAAGGACCAATAATAGCTAAGAACAGAATGCTATAGTCATTTTCAGAGCAACTACAGTCGAATAACATGCAATGTAAACATAAATCATACAAATACCATCATTACAGATCATAAATTCATCATTCAATCTTTTTCGGGCATTATACGAGCTTATGCATGCTATAAAATTAACACATAATAGCATAAGGACCAAATTGCAACATTTTCAAAATTTCAAAATGGCATCGCAAAATGACCTTTTGTTTTGACAATGAGATTCCATGTCACGCCATGGTCTGAAATCAGATCATGTCGCGACAACCATCACTTAACATCGCGACATGAACTCTGTTTTTGGCACAAAATAAGCCTTTTGGTACTTGTATCATGCCAATTCAACCATATATACTTTTGGTGCAATTGTGCACCTTTAAACCTACACAAAACCAATCCAAACCATCTCTAAACATTTCATTTTAATCAAATGCACATCATTCAAACGAAGATGCTATCATTTGGCACCAAACATACTTGATCATCCTATTCAAATTCAACCTATATAATCATGTTTTTAAACCATTCAATCTCATTTATCAACATCTTATATCAATGCTTATTAATGCTACCAAATTTCCATCCAAAATATCAATAAGTTACCAAACATACATTTGAACATTTGATCACTAACACTCCATGATTCAAACATTAACCAAGTTCAAAACAAACTTACATCCAAAGTAAATTGATATAAAATATAACACCTATGTACATGCCACATAACTGAGCTTAAAATGAGCAGAAGTCTACAGAGTCGATAGCTGAATATTGTGAACTTTGAGGTGACTCGATTGACGAGTTCTGCAAATTGACAATCTACAGAAAGGGGAAAGACAACTAGGTAAACATTTCAAATGCTTAGTAAGTTCATAGGTATTAAAATGAATAATTTACTTAAATTTATAATCAAACATAACAATTTAATTAACTTGATACAAATTTCCTAACATAACATTTCACAATGATAAGGTGAGTTGTCACATAACCGATTCATATACAATTCAAAATTTATTACGCTATTAAATTTAGTACAACTCACATAGAATTCACAATTCAATTCCATTTGCGATATCAAAACATCAATTTTCCATTTTGGACATTATACTTATAACATTTCATTGTCATTTCTCTTTGACATTAATCATTTAGCCCAATGAACTCTAGTAAATAATCTCAGATATATGGGTAACTACACAACACCTGAGAGCACTGAAGTGCTAAGTAGAGAGCACCGAAGTGTTGATCAGATAGCAATAAAGTGCTAAACCCGTACAAACGTGCAAATAACCCTATTGGTATGACAATCATATCCTAATCGTTTATTAAGTTCACACGAGCATTAATATTGTATTCATAAAATTTAAACCACTATAGAGTCATCATGTACATATCATTCGATCATAAAACATTTCATATCCACTTGGGCACATATAGCACATATTACCATTTCTTTATAATTTAATCCATGTCTCACCCTTTTCTACCAAACCGTAACCAATTCAAAATTACATTTACACAAACAAATTCTTAATTCAAAGATATTTACATTACTACATATAACTACACATTATGAACTTACTTGGCAAAAACTGCAGTAACAATATGTCGGGGACTAATTTGTAATTTTTCTTTTTTCTCGATTATCTTCCTGTTGGTTTAATTCCTGATCTATATGATAATTTATTTCAATTTATCAATTCCAAATACTTTATAGCATTACATTTTATGCATATGACAGTTTAATTTCATTTTTTTGAATGTTTCCTAAATTTTTGTATTTTATTTAATTTAGTCCCTAAAACCAAAATTGTTATAACTTTCAAATTTGAGCTTCGATTTTGAAACCGATCTCAAATCCATTCTTCTAAAACCTTCTATTATAAAAATTGCAAAAATATAACATCAATTTTGAAATTTATACACTTTAGTCCCTATATTTAAAAACTAGCAATTAAACTTTACAAACTAGTCTTTTTTTCACTTCTAAGCTTAAAATCTATCAATTTAGTACCAAAAGCTTCAAGAAATCAACAATGAAAACTTTTGAAAACTTTAACAGTTTTACAAATTGATACACAGGCTAGCTAAATCAAGCTCCCGAGACCTAAAAACATAGAAATTACAAGAAAAGGACTTATTTATACTTACAAATCTTTAGCTGAAAGTCTTGAAAGTTCAAAACCCTTTCTTTCATTTCGTTTTCGATTGAAAAAGAAGATGACAAGAATGTTCTTATGTTTTTCTTTTAATTTGGCTTATATATTTTAATTAGTTTATTAATTATTTAATTATAATTAACTTAATTAACCTATAATTAACTAAACTTAGCTTAATTAAAAAAATTATGGTTTACAACTCATTCTATAAAACCCCGAACCCGAGACCGTCACCGGAGTCGAACACGAGGTGTTAACAGACTTTTAAAAATTTTCCAGACACTGCCAATCTGCATAATAGTCGCTTTAAAAATCATATCTTGAGTTTCACAACTCGAAAATCAGTTTCGTGATTTTTCCCTGAAACTAGACTCATATGCCCATCTACATATTTTTTTCTAGAATTTTTTGTCGGGCCAATTAGTACAGTTTATTAGTCAAAGTCTCCCATGTTACAGGGATCGACTACCCTGACCTTTGCGCATTACGACTTGGATATCTCCTTGTACAGGGATCCAATACTGATGCCGTTTGTTTCTATAGAAACTAGACTCAGAGAGGAATCTATACATATATAGTATGACTCCTAATTATCTCTGGTTAATTTATAATGAATTTCCAAAGTCGGAACAGGAAATCCAGAAACCGTTCTGGCCCTGTCTCACGAGAACCTGAATATCTCTTAACATACTGTCCGTATGATTGTTTCGTTACTTTCCTATGAAAGTAGATTCATCAAGGTTTGTTTACATAATTTATTCACTATTTAATTCCATTCCTGCTATTTTTAGTGATTTTCCAAATCTACCTCACTGCTGCTGTCAGCATCTGCCTTTAAGGTAGACTTTACCTATTTCATGGTTTCCATGATTCAACTAGCCCTTTTTGCATAAATAGCACAATTTATGAAAGTGATTAACCATTCCCATGGCGAATCCTTGTCAAGCATATCCACACCAAATGATTATAACATTATACTCAAACACATATAAGCCATTTTCGCATGGCTATCCAAAATTATACAAGTCCAAAGGGTCCACGACCCACAACAAACGGGTAGTCCTATACATGCCATTTCGAAGTTCAACCAAAATTGTACCAAAAGGGGGCTTTGATAGTGTGGGCGACTTTTACCTCAAGATCCCGAGTCCGATAGCTGGAGAACCAATCTATAAAACAGAGGAGCAATGAAACGGAGTAAGCAATTTATGCTTAGTAAGTTTTGAGCAAGGAATTCCAGCACAACAAAAGTATAGCATTCATATGGCTAAACGGATAATTTCATATGCACAAATTTTCGATATCATACTTGCTTCACATTACCAACCCTTATGTACATACACAAAAGATCAACTCAGCCAAAGGCCGGTAGCTCGTTTATCAACTGAGCGAACACTTATTTGTAAGGGCTCAACTAAATTCAAGCACATACGAAACATACCTCAATGTTGGGATGTTTCGAGAGTATTAACTGGAATTTTACAGCAAGTTCATTCATTCCCAAATCACGTACCTTCGGAATTTAACCGGATATAGCTCCTCGTTCAAATGCCTTCGGGACATAGCCCGGTTATAGTAATTCGCACAAATGCCTTCGGGACTTAACCCGGATTTAGTATCTCGCACAAATGCCTTCGGGCTTAGCCCGGAATTAGTATCTCGCACAAATGCCTTCGGGCTTAGCCCGGAATTAGTATCTCGCACAAATGCCTTCGGATCTTAGTCCGGATATTGTCACTTAGCACAAGCCTTCGGGACTTAGCCCGGACATCATTCAAATAACCATGCACATTTAACAATAAATCATGGCCCATTCGTATTTCATTTTCGTTAGCAAAACACAAACACAAGACATTTATCATTCTTGCAAATTCGGCTCAATAGCCACACAAAGAGCATGATTTTAATTTGCTCAAAACATGATCTAATCACATCATAATTTAAGCTCTTTTACTCAAGAACTTACCTCGGGTGTTGTCGAACGATTCCGATAACTATTCGACCACTTTTTCCTTCCCTTTATCGGATTTAGTTCCCCTTTGCTCTTGAGCTTAATTAAACAAATAAATTGATTTAATCATTTGAGCATCGAAAAGAGGAACACAAGGCACTTAGCCCATATTTATACATTAGACATTAAAGTCACATATGTACGGGATCATGAATCAAACTCAACATTTTAGCTATTTTTTCCCCCTTGGCCGAATATGCATGTCTATTTTGGGGCCGATTTCAACACTTAATACATTCTACAAGTATGGTCACTTGTATTGACTAAACACCCTTTTGTTTCAAGTTCAAAACTTGGCTAATACACACATATACACACTAGTAAAGCATCCTCTCCCTTTCCATCAATTTAACACATGCATTGCTCATTAACATGCAAAAGTTATATTCGGCCTTAGCACACAACTTGCTAGCCGATTCTTCTCCATTTAGCAACCAATGCACATATGTGCTCACTCAAAAATGCTAAAAAGGAGGTTCAAGAATCATCAAGCCACCATCACATGCATCATTAACAAGCTTCATATTTAGCATGCAATGGCATTAACACAAAATCCACCTAGGCCGAATCTTAAATCATCTTCATGCCTCATCACCACAACATCAAACATCAACCAAGAATGATGCATCCATGGCCGAGTGTCATTTCTATCACATAGCAAGATTTAGACCATGGGCTAGGTAGAACTCAAGCTAACAACTAAAATATGCATGAATCTCAAAGAATAATATCAAACATACCTCAATCTAGTTACATGCATGGCCAAACTTCCTCCTAATCCTCTTCCAAACCAAACATGAAGCAAGAACTCCTTCCTCCTTCCTTAGAATTTTCGGTCAAAAGAGGATGAAAAAGGATGAACAAGTTTTTCTTTTCCTTTCTTTAGCTCACGGCAATGGGGGGGGAAACAACTACACACATTTTTTTTTGTATTCATCATACTCCTTTTCATTATTTTATGCCCATGCCACTTATTTTATTTTTTTCCTACATACCTCACTAGGCCAACATGTTCCCAACATGTTTCCACCCATAGCATGGCCAACCACTATCTCAAATTTTGGGTAATTTGACATGCAAACCCATCATTTTCACAACATGCATTAATAGACCATTTTAAATTAGCCTATCATATTTTCACCATGTCTCATATCAATCCCTATTTAATAATTTCTCATGCAATTGGCAAAATTGGAGAATGAAACTTCCACATACTCATGTACACACATAATAAGCATAGAATATGGAAATCAATTATTTTTATGACTCGATTTTGTGGTCCCGAAACCACTTCCCGACTAGGGTCAATTTTGGGTTGTCACACATTCCTACTACTATATATTCATTTTCTAATGGCCCAATTGCTCAATTGGTCCTTTAATTAATTAAAATACCATAGTGATTAACTTGACTACTTTTTCAATTTAGTTTTTGTATCTTAATTAATTATCTAATTGATGAAATTAAAGAACCAAAATTTAATTAAACCTTATTCTAACATCGTAAATATTAAATAATAATATTTATGGATTCACTCATTGGAAATAGGGTTTCAAAACCACTAGAAAATGGGTTGTTATAGTACACCTTTATTTTAATAATTTTAGAAAGATTATTTTGAGAGGCGTTTTTTATGTACCAAATTTCAAAAGAAACTTAATTTCAGTTGCTTGTCTATATAAAGACAGTTTGACCGTGACTTTTAATAATGAAATTGCAATATTTAGAAATCAAAATCTTATCTGTAATGGATGAATGTCAAGTAATCTCTATTTTTATCAAACTAAAGATGTACACACTGTTTGGGAGCGTGATTGATATTTGCAAGAACTTAGCAATTGGCCTTTGTTGGCTCAAATGCTTCTTCAGGGTTTGTTCTTGCCTGGTCTTCCTGGTCCTTTCACAACATCAATGACCTCCTCTTGGACTATATTAGATGGTTCATCAAACACTGGTCCAATCTAAGGGGAAGATGAAACTTGTGCAACATCATCGGGAAAAACTATGCTTAAGACAATGCCCATAATTTGTGGCATTGAGAACTTTCAAGGATTTCAGGAGTGGAAACTTAAAGGTTGATAATGGTTTCCCTTGAGTGCTGAACTTATTGTACTGGTGTATCATCAGATAGGGGAGAGGTTTTCTCAATGTTAGCCATGATAGTTTTCTAGTAGGGTCTTCAAACAAGATAATGGAAAGAGAGTAAGAAAATCAGGAAGGCTAGAAAACCTTTAGGGCTTGGAATACTCAGAGAATAGATGTGAGTATATTTTTCTAATTTGATCTCTATTTACACCATTCAATTTTATTTTGGCAAAAAACCCTTTATACTTTCCCTCCAAGAATTTGGAAATGAATATTTTCAAAAAATATTGCCGCCAAAAGTAAATAAAATACCTCCAAAATTAAATGCCATTTTTTTTATCAAATCATAATTAATTTGCAACCTCGATATTCATTTCAGTTTGCTTCCCAACATAACTTCCATGTGCTAAACGCGACAAACCCAATTGGATTTCTAAGGCTTTCAAACCTTGAAGCATTTAGTGGCTTGGTGAACAAGTTAGCTAATTGGTTTTCGATTTCACGTATTCCAGTTACACCTTTCCTTATTCAACAAGCTCTCTGATGAAGTGGTGAAAATTTTCAATATGCTTAGCCTTTGAGTGCTTAATAGGGTTCTAAGATATGTTAATCGCATTTGTGTTATCAAAGAAAACAGTAGCCATAAAAGTTTCCACACCATAGTCTGCAAGTATCTGCTTCATCTAAAGAAGTTGTGCACAACAACTCCTAGTTGCTATATACTTTGTCTCAACTATGGAAAGTAAGATGGAGTTTTGCTTCTTGTTTAACCAAGAGACTAGATTCAATCCAAGATAGAAGCACCCACTAAATGTGCTATTTCGATCATCTACATTCATTGTCCAATCTGCATCATTGTAGCCTACCAAGGACATAACATTACCTTTAGATAACCAAATGCCATAATCTAGAATGCCACTGACATACCTAATCACCCTCTTGACAACTTTAACATGGTATCCTTTTGGATTGGATTAGAATCGAGCACACGCATTCACAAGAAAGCTAATGTCAGGCCTTCTTGTTGTTAAATACAATAGACTCCTAATCATGCTTC
This sequence comes from Gossypium hirsutum, assembly GCF_007990345.1. Lineage (NCBI taxonomy): Eukaryota > Viridiplantae > Streptophyta > Magnoliopsida > Malvales > Malvaceae > Gossypium > Gossypium hirsutum. The sequence continues at coordinate 55,951,505 of NC_053442.1, forward strand.
GAAATGTTCTTGGTTCAGTGGGCACTCCTTCAATATCCAAACTTAGTTTCACACTAGTTGGCATAGGTGCCTTAACATCCTTGACAGTTTCTAATCCAAACCTTTTGACAAGGTTCTTGGTATAGTTTTCTTGGGATAGAAACATACTACTATCATTGAGTTGCTTAATCTGGAAACCAAGAAAGTATGCTTGTTCCTCAACAAGGCTCATCTCAAACTCACTCTTTATCATATTCACAAATCCATCCCTTACACTAACATAGGTTGAGCCAAAGATTATGTCATCGACATAGATTTGCACAATGATAAAGTGGGCTCGATGTTTCTTAATGAACAAGGTTTTGTCCACAGATCCCTTTTGATACCCTTGTCCTAGAAAAAATGTGTTAATCTCTTATACCAAGCCCTAGGTGCCTATTTTAGTCCATAAAAAGCCTTCGTCATCCTATAAACATAACCTGGATGTGTTGAGTTTTCAAAGCCCTTTGGTTGAGCCACATAAACTCCTTTATTTAGGTAGCCATTCAAAAAGGCGCTCTTCACATCCATTTGAAATAATTTAATGTTCTAATGTGTGGCACAAGCTAGAAGTAACCTTATTGCCTGTAATCTAGCAACAGGGGCAAAGGTCTCATCGAAATCTATACTTTTAACCTAATCACCTATGAACGAGTTATCGTTTATAAAATACATATAAAACCAAAAATATAATAATTAAGAACGAAGGTGTCTGCAAGTGTACGAGTCAAATTGCAATATAATTGTACAACGAAATATCAGAAGCGTTTCGAGGATCGTACCTAAGGGAGGATGGAATAAATAATGAAAATACTTCTATGATAACAAGACTTAGTAGTAGTAATTATTTCCTATATTACGATTAATAATAAAATATATTAAAAGGAATAAAAATAAATAAATAACGAGAAATAAACAAATGAACTAAATCGGTCAACCAATCAAGAAGATTTACTCGCTTTAGGGTTTGTAACTAACTTCAGATTAGGGATCTAGAGTGGATTAGCCATCGATTAAGCAATTATTATCTCCCGACCTCTAATTAACTCGCTTATCTCCTGACCTCACTTTCTGAACCAGGATAAATTACGATTTACTCGGTTCGACTTAGCTTGCGACCTCGTCTATCCTATGCTAACTTATTAGGGTTGCCAAGCTTAACAATTTAAGAACACATAATTTATATCAACTAATCCATCTCGAGAAATCCCAAATCCTATGTTAATCACATCTCTATCCACTAGTTAATCTCCCTAAGGGATTTAGTCGTTCATATTATTCATAATCTCAAATTTGCTTGAATAAACCATGTGAGACACATGATCGATTCAGAGAAGAAAAGAAATTTGAATAATTGTGGATTGAATATCGAATGGGAAACAGAATAGCAGCCTTTATATATCCATCATACACACTCAATTGAACCAATTAGCACACCCTAAGGCCCGTGTTGGCCTATTGGGTCACAACACCTACAAAATGTGTTAAAACACTTATTTTTATTAACTTTTAATCCTAAGATCTAATTATCGAAGACATAACTTGAAATACTAAATTTCTTAGAAAATAAACTCCTTAAGTATGAAATTGACCCGAATTGACTACTACATTTGACGGTAGGTTACAACCTATGTATACCCTTGAGCTACCAACCTTACCTTGTTTCTTGTGATGCAGCCATTCTCATTTGTTTTACTCTTGAAAATCCATTTTGTACCGATCACATTATAATGGAATGACTTAGGGACCAACTCTTAGACTTGGTTTCTTTCAAACTGTCGAAGCTCATCTTACGTTGCATTGATCTAATAAACATCTTTCAAAGCCTTTTTAACCTTCTTAGGCTTAATATGAGAAGTATAGCAGGCCAATCTTATCATGTCCTTATAATTAGGCATTGACTTCCCTCTAGTTCGAACACCACTTTGAAGGTCATTTATAACATCCCTCATAGAATGGTTCTTTCTAACTCTTTCAAGCATTATTTTTGTCACATATATTGCACCACAACATTAATTGACTCCATGATCTTTTTGAGACGCTTATTGTAGACCCTATAAGCCTTGCTTCTTTCTTAGTACCCAAGGAAGACCCCTCCATCACGTTTTATATCAAAATTTCCTTGGTATTCCTTGTCTCTGAGAATATAATATACATTGCCAAATATATAAAAATATTTAACATTAGGTTTCTTACCATGCCATAATTCATATGAAGTTGAGCAGGCAGTAGTATGGATTGCTTTAGCCCAAAACTGTGAGTTATTCCCTTGCAATTCAACATAACTCGAGCCATCTCCTGAATGGTCCTATTTTTCCTTTCTACCCCTCCATTTTGTTGAGGAGTCTTTGTAGTATAAAATTCAAGATCAATGCCTTCCTTATTACAAAACTCAACAAATTCTTGATTTTCAAATTCCTTACCAAGATCACTCCTAATTCTAACAATGACTCAAATGGTTCTCTCTTTCTCAATCACGAGTCATTTGTAGAGTTTCTTAAATTCTCTACAGGTGTCTGATTTCTCCTTCAGGAATCTAACTGATTTTTCATAATTTGATATGACAGATTAGGCTTTCCCAGTATACTTAAGGAGCTTATTTGCAGGTGAAGTAGCGTCTTTTTTGTAGTTTTTTTTGTAATTTTTAGATTTTAATTTAATAAGTAGAAGTGTCTTATTTTTACTCATTTTTGTGACCCAATTTGGCCAATAGTGCCATTAAGGGCCCTAACATGTGGTTGAGTGGTATAGGGCATGTTGAAGGTTGAAAATGAGCAAAAATGGCACCAAAGGAAATGGTATCACGATATCCAAACCTTGGAATCTCGATACCTACAACAGATGTAACGATTGGAGACCACCCTCAATGGTATCGTGATATCCACCCTAAAAGAAGACCCCCAAGTTCAAAACTAATCGGGGTATCACGATATCCTCTACTTGGGTATCACGATACCGATATTGTGAGGAGACAAATTTGGACAAAAAAGGTAGTTTTTTTTCACCTGACGCGCCTATCACACAAGGCCTGTGTAGGGGCAATTTTGGCAATGAAATTTCATCTATTATCAGCCTAAAACAACAAATTTTGGCGAAGGAGAAGGGGGACACACATTAGTTTAGTTTCTCTAGGTTTTCTCTTAGTTTTTCTGCAACATTTTTAGGGCTTTTATTTTCTCTTCTCCTTTCTTAGTTTTAGATTTTATTTTTCTACACTTCCTTCTTTTTCTTAGTGTTCTTAGTGTTAGTTATCATTGTAGCTTAGGTTTATTTACACTTTCATTCCTTGTACCTTAGTTGTAAGACATTTCTAATTTTACTTCAATGTATTTCAGTTTTTCTTACTTTAAATCAGCTAAAGTTTGTTCCTTTTATGTTTATTAATTTAGATTTTCTTGTTGAATATCTTTAATTTCATGTTCTTTAAGTTTTCTTGCATAAAAATCTAAACTTTTATATTTTCCCAAGCTTTACTTTAATGGCTTCTTTTCTTTTCATTTCCATTTCCCTTAGCTATATTTTTAGCATGAGTAGCTAAACCTTAAAGGGGTTGGTTGATGGAGATGTGGGTAAGTTGAATTTTATGGATAAGGGACTAAATCATAATAAATTGGACTAAATCAAATAGACCTAAAAACTTAGGAATTGATGCCCTTAGGGGAATATCTAGACAAGTGAGACCAAGAGGTAATCTTGTTGTGCACGAATTCATTAGTCTCGGATTAACCAGTGAGATCGAGAGATAAACCAAATTAATTTGTCTAAGTTGGTAAAATTGAGATCGAGAGATAAAATTGAGCCACTTAGTAATTTAAGCAATTTAAGTCCCTCATTCGAAGACCGACAAACTAGATATCGAATCAGCTGACCACCATTAGTCATTTCTTGGTTAATCTCATAGTTTTGTACTTTTTACAATTTGGTCCCTAAATTAACATTTTTAGTTTTCTTGCAAAACATTCTTTTTATGATTTGTCGTACTATAAAACCACACCAGTAGCCGCTTAGACTTTATAGTGTATGCTATTATCACTCAATCGCTATCTCTTTTCAATTCGACCCCTTGGAATACTTTGTGTTCAATTGGAACTATAAATATTACAACTGGTCTATATGCTTGCAGTAAAAATACACTTTATTTTGCTTCATAAAATCGTGATAAGTTCTAAAACTAACATATTTTTTCTTCATTCTTAATGAATTTTTGGGTAATTATTCGATGTTAATTATGAATTTCATGCTCATGATCCTTTAAATTCATGTTTTTATGTTTAATAGAGCATTTGGGAGCAAAAGGAAGGAAAACCAGAAAATCAGAGCAAGCTACAAAAGCCACACAGGCTGACCCCTTCCACACGACCGTGTGACCGGCACGAGCTACCACACAACCATGTGGTAGACCGTTTCTATTGTGTGGATTTGCACTCTGAACAGAAAAAAATAAGATTTTTAGGTTTTTTAGGCATTCTAGGATATATATGTGAAAAAAATAAGAAGGTATGAGTGAGCTGTCATATTCAAGAAAAAAAACTAAAAAAACACCATTGAAGCTGATTCTCAAGCAGATTTCTGTCAAGATTGAAGATTTCCCGTTGATTTCTCAAGAGATTATCATTAGTTTCTTTATTTCTTTCGGTTATACTATCTCTTGGATGTTTTTATTTTCAAGCATGAACAAATTTTCTAAATACTTAGGGAGATGAACCCTATGATGGATTATGTCATTGGATTTTCATTTTACGTAATAAATACTTATATATTGTTCTCAATTATGCGTGTTTAATTCTTGGTTTGATATTTCTAGATTATTAATCCATCTTTGATGTGTTTAAATCAGATGAGGAATATACCATGTTTAAAAGTAGATCTTGCATAATTGAGTGGAGTTACATGCAATCCTAGAAATAGGACGACATAAATATACCAGATTAGAGTCAAATCTAATAGGGGAATCCATAGATTGAGTTAATGCGATAATAGAGGTTTTAATTAGAAAGAAATTTCAATTAATCAACTTAGAGTTGGTTGTTCTTACTCTCGAAAGAAATATTAGTATAATTTAGGGATTTCTATGGATCAAGATATTAAGTAAAGAAATTGCGTAATTTAGATTGATAGTGATAGATGAAGTCTAGGTGAATTCTTTCCTAGGTATTGTTTTGCTTATTGGTTGAAATCATTTATTTTCCTGATTTGTTATTTGTCGTGTTCATTAGTTAATTAATTTTGTTAATTTTAGTTTTTAATCAATCACTCGACTTATTCAGTTAAATAATAGAAAGAAAGTAATTACTAGCACTTTTAGTCTTAATGGGAATAATATTTTTGCTCACTGTAACTATATTATTAATTGATAGGTGCACTTGCCTTAGTAAAATTTTTAGTTGGTTTCGTGGACATCAAATTGTTTGTTTTATGCACACATGCGCAGGCGGACACTCACCAAGTGTAACGAGAGAAGTCATCCACACATACTAATACATACTTGTTACCTCCAATACTTTTAGTTTGCATTAGCCCAAAAAGATACATATGAAGAAGCAGAAGCGAAGTTGTAGTTTGAATCTGTGCCAATAGTTTGTGGGGCTCTCTATACCGCTTCCCTTTAAGGCAATCTCCACATACTTTAGGGTCTGTTACTCCTAGCTTTAGTAAACCTTGAACTGCATCATATTAACTAGCCTTTGTAGTCCTTGATAGTGGATGTGTTTCAACTTCTCATTCCATAGCTCTAGATTAGACACTCTTGCCTTGTTGTTAAAAGTCCTAGCACCCGCTATGATTTCTTCCTTCTGCCTGAGGTAACCACTCATTTATTCCTTGTGAAATTCACAAGCATTCTCTGATCAAAAAGTTGTTTGATGCTAATCAGGTTAGATTTTAGTCCATAGACATGCAACACATTCTTGAGACTAGGCATCCCATCAACTATAAGTGTCCATTTGCCATAAATTTGCCCATTCTTTTCATTTCCAAACGTGACACTGCCCTTATGGCTTTCAATAAAATTACTTAAGCACGAGAGGTTATCAATCATATGGCTTAAGCAGCCACTATCAAAGTACCAAACATCATCAACTAAAACTTTAAGTGATTGGTGTGCAACAAACAAACATTGTTGGTCTTTTCTTCTCCACAAAAGTTTTTCCTTCTGTCAAACAGTGCCAAAAGTAATGGGAACAGTTTGTGGTATTATTTTATTCCATAGAAGATCTTTGAGGATCTTGAAGCAATATGGCCTGATATGGCTTGGAACACCACAGTAGTGACAAATGAACCTTCTTCTAGTAGATGGGATTGGTTTCTACAAAAGTTTAGGCTTCTCTTGAATTTTTACTTGTTTATAACACTCTCTAAGAAGATTGTTGTTTACTACCTTGACAAACACTGTATAGCTTTCCACAATAGTCTTCCCTTTAGTATGAAGCTTAGACCTCCCCTCTTCTGATCCCTTTTGTAAGTTGCTATCATCACATTTAATTTTACAGTGCTACAATGGAATTTCTTAAGAGTTTACCTTGTATCTTTCAATTCCTCCTCAAGTTTTTCAACCCTTTTTTATTGCTCTTCGAGCTTTATTAACTTTGCATCTACTTGTCCTTCAAGCACGGATACTTCTGTTTCTTAGAGAACCATTCTCAGTCGAAAGCTTTGACTTAAATTCACTAAGAAGATTCCATTTTTCCAGCATGAGATTGTAAGCTTTCAGCAATTCCTCATATGTGTTTTCTTCATTGCACTCAACTGATTCATTATTAGAAATATCATATTCTCCCATATTTGATGTAAAGACAACAAAATTACTCACTTGTTCCTCATCAGATTCTAATTCTGAGCTGGTTTCTTCATCACTCCAAGTTACATACAGAGATTTACCCTTATTCTTCTTAAGAGTATTTCCACATTTTGCTTGAATATGCCCAAAACCATGAAACTAATGACACTGAATTCCTTGTTTCTTCTCTTTAATAAGTTCACTTGACTCAGATATGCCTTAGAATTTTCCCTTCTATATGATCTTGGATGACTTTGATCTTTTATTCCTTTCAAATTTCTTTTTTGCCATCTTATTGAACCCTTAAGTAAGCAAAGCCAACTTTTCTTGCATCTTTATAATAACAGTGCTTTGTTTAGTGGGCACAGTTTCAACCACTAAAAGGGCAATGTTCTTCTCAGACTTTAGCTTGCCTTTTTTGGCCTCTTCCAAGTTGATCGCAAAGGTTTTAAGAGATCCAATCAACTCATCTATCCTCATGTTTTTGATGTCCTTAGCATCCTCAATGGCAATACTTTGATGCTAAACCTTTTAAGGAGTGACCTAAGCACATTTCTTATCAGTTTAGAATTTGAGCACTCACTCCCTAAATCAAAAGCCTGATTGGCCAGGTCATAGATTTTTGCCTAAAAATATCTAATGGTATTGATCTGCCACAATCGACGTGACAGATTAGGATTTTTCGACACACTTAAGGAGATTTTTCTCAAGAAAAATAGAGTTTTTGGTGTAGTTTTCTGTTATTTTCGTTATTTTAATATTTTCGGGTAATAAGTGAAAATGCCTCATTTTTATCTCATTTTTTATCCAAATTGGCCGATAGTGCCATTTGGAATCCTAACGTGTGTTTAAGTACTGTAAGGACGTGTCAAAGGTCGAAAATGAGCAAGAATGACATCTAGGGAAAGGGCATTGTGATATCCAACCCCTAGAATCGCGATACCTCCAACAGTGTAGAAGACTAATGAGACCCTTTAGTGGTATTATGATATCTTCTTTGGGTATCGCGATATCCACCTCTCAAGGAAGATCCTAAGTTAAATATTGCCTGAGATATCGCGATATCCTCCCCTAGGTATCACGATATTGCCTTCTTCAATGGGACAAACTAGGACAAAAAGGGCAACATTTGTTTACTCGGCTCACTAATCACAGAAGGCTGTGTAAGGGAAATTTTGGCATCAAAAAGTCATCAAAACACCCATCAAAACAACCAAAAATTGATGAGGATGAGAGAGACACATTCTAGCTTAGGTTTAGGTTTAGTTCTCTCTAGGTTTTATGTAACACCCTTAACCCGTCTCCGTCACTAGATTTGGGTTACGGAGCATTACCGAATAGTCGGAATAACATTTAACATCAAGCATCTTAATAAAATCATTTAATATTAAGTAAATAAATCTCATTAAAAACCTATCAAACATATGCATTTGGGCCTTAACTCGAGCCTTCGAGGCCCTAAAATTTATTTAAAAGAAATTTAGGAATAATTTGAAACAATTCTATAAATTTGGAAAAAAGTTGTAAATTTTGAAAATAGGGGTCACACGGCCGTGTAACAATCAAACAAAAGAACACACAGCTTTGTCCTAACCCGTGTCTCAACCCATGTAACTCACTGAGTTGGGTCACACGGCCGTGTACCAGACCATGTAACTTACTGACTTGATACACTAAAAATTAACAAGTGACACATGACCGTGTAGCCAGGCCGTGTGTGTCACACAATCGTGTGACAGCCCGTGTCCTAGGCCATGTGCTCCACAAATAGACCCTAAAATCAAGTCATGTCAAGGCCAAAACATACCTATTCAACCACTCCATTCATGCACACATTCAATAGACCTAAGCATCATTCAAACACATCTAAACATACCAGTTCAAACATCCTATTTCATCTAACCAAAATGTCATTCAAAGGCACCACATTTATACCAAAACATCATTAATCAAATCAAAGCAATATAGCCACATTTCAAGCATAAAACCTAATTTCTTTAACTACCAAATAACATCACATATAACCATTTACATATCATCACAAACATACAAAAAAAACCATATATTACAAGTACCTAAAAATGACCAAAATAACCATTCCAAAACATGCCATCATACCATATACTATCTAGAACCTATGGAGCATGCATGAGGTTTCATTCACCGATATTTGCAACTAATATTCATGCCAACATTAACCTTATTAACCACAACAAGCTTGACACAACTCAAGACAAGCAATTTCACTTGAATAACCTTTTAACCTTATTACATGTCATTTATAACCATTAACCAAAATAACCATAAAAACCAATATGTCGAATAGATAGTGTGACGATACTCCAACGAGATTCCAATCGGCTGAGCTCCTTGATAAACTATAATTCATCACCTATATATATATATATATATTCTTTACACATACTTTCTATTGAAATCATATGGTTAATAGATATGAACATTAGTAACATTAAATTTTTATACATGTCTTTCCATATATCATCACACTATTACATGCCATATACTATCTCAAACATAACATATATTAAGAAATAGATTCCATGCATATTTCATCCATCACTCGATAAATTATCAATCATTTTCATATTGTATATACATATTCACCTTTTCTTGTCATATAAACATTAGTAACATTAATTTTTTATACATGTCATTCCATTAACCTTTTCTAACCCGTTGAACCGTATAGAATAGCATCGGATCCTCAGGGATGCTCACACATAGTATGCCTTTTCATGTAACCATAACCTTTCCTTTACACTAGTGCTCACACGATCTGTGAAAAGGGCCTACTCACATGAGCTGTAGGTCAGAATGTTAGCTATATGATGCTGCTCACACTAGCTGTGGAGTATCCGCAACAAATGTAGGGCTTCAGCCATCGGTAAGACGTTCAAGACCAGTACCTAAAACCGTATATCCCTAATTACATGTCATTCATATCCCAAGTATTCACAAGGTTCAAACGGGACTTTTACATCTCAAATCCTTTATTTCAATTGCATTATAACATTTCTGTATACCATCATGAATTTCACATTTATAAATTACAACTTTAAGTGAACTAACCTTCCAACCATATTCATAATATCAATTATCAAATCAAGATTATAATTCACATAATTATGCATAGTAACTCATCCAAAACATAAAATGAAAAATTGAATCTCTATACGAACTTACCTGTAGCAAAACGATGCTCTAACGTGATCCAACGATTAATATGCTATTTTGGCTTTCCCACAATTAGTGTCTGTTTGAGCCGTTTCTTGATCTATATAATTATTTTTATTCAATTAATCTCGTTCTAACATTTAAAATAATTAATTTAACATATAACCCTTCATAATTAAAATTTACAAAATTTCCCTCAAATTTTACCTTTTATGCAATTTACTTCCTAAACTCGAAACTAGCAATTTCACCATTGTTAACCATAAAACATGCTAGTTGATTTTTACCTAATCTTATAACGGCCCATATTTATCCATAACTTACAATATTTTTCTTGAATTTTACCATTTTCATAAATAAGTCCCTAAACTTGAAAATCATCAAAAATTACTTAACAAAATACTTATATTTAACAACCAAGCTTAATAATCTATCATAAAATTTTCAAGAACATAAAAAATTCATCCATGGTAAAATTATAAAAATTTAACAAATTGACCCCCGGGTTAGCAAGATTAAGCTAATACGAGCCTAAAAACATAAAAATCATTAAAAACGGGTAAAAATTACATACCATGCATGTGAAATTAATCTTGGCCGAAAGCTTGGTTTAATCTTCCATGGAGTTTCGGCCTTCTCCCCAAAAATATGACAAAAAATGGCTTTGTTCATATTTTAATTTATGTTTTAATTTCATTTATTTATGTAATTACAAGTTCACCCTTTACTATTTAATAAAATTTCATAAAACATATCACCTAAACCATCCACTATCTAAAAATTATGGACAAATTACCATATAAAGACATTCAAATATGTTTCTATGCTCAATTAACCCATAATAATCAATAGTGATTAACTTTTGCATATTTTACGATTTAGTTCTTTTTCCTTAATTAACTATGTAAACATTAAAACTTCTTAACCAAATTTTAAGACAACCTTAATAACACTTCGTAAATATTTAATAAAATATTTACGGCTCAATTTATAAAAATGAGGTCCCAATACCTCATTTGCTAAAACCACTTGACTTTTGGGACATACCACTTGAACCTAATTATTATTTCATTTAACATAAATCATTAAATCAAATTTTATTATTACACTATATTTTACTCATAAATATTAAATAGTAATATTTACGAACTCACACGTCAGATTTGTGGCCTTGAAACCACTATTCCGACACCATAGAGAAATGGGTTGTTACATTTTCTTTAGTTTTTTCTACACTTTTCTAGGGTTTTTAGTTTTTCTCTTCTTCTACTTTAGATTAGACTTTATGTTCTACATTTACTTCTTGTTCTTGCTTTTCTTGTTGTAAGTTAAGTTAGTTAACACTGTAGCTAAGGTTTATTTGTATTAACACTATAACTAAGGTTTATTTGCATTTCAATCCCTGTATTTTGCTTTCAAGACTCTTTAAGCTTTAATTTAATGTATTACAGTTTATTTTACTTTAAATCTTGTTCCTTTTATGTTTCTTGCCTTATATTTCTTGTTAAATGCTTTTGGTTTCATGTTATTTAAGTTTTCTGGCATAAAAATCTCAACTTTCATATTTTTCTTAAACTTTACTTTCATGGTTGACATGCTTTCCATTGTTATGTTTATTTTATTCACTTTAAGCATGAGTAACTAAACCTTTAAGAAGGTTGGTTGATGGAGATGGGGATAACTAAAATATTTGGACAAATGACTTAAACGGAACAAATTGAACTAATTTGAATGGAACTAAGAACTTAGGTATTGACACCCCTAAAGGAATATCAAGATAAAGTAAGACTGATAGGTAATCTTTCGAGCACTTGTTCATTAGTCCCGAATTAACTGACGATATTGAGAGGTAAATAGGACCTAATTCGTCTAAGTCGGTGAAGTTTAGATCGAGAGATAATATGGAGCTACTTAGTAATTTAAGCGATTAATGTCCCTAGCTCGAGATTTGGTGAACCAAATCAAAGTCAACCAACCCCCATTAGTGATTGTTGGATAGTTCGTTAGTTTACATTTCTTGCAATTTAGTTATTAGGGTAGAATATTTAATTTTTTTGCAAAATCTTTTTTTATGAATTATTGTACTATAAAATTGTGCTAGTAGCCACTTAGACTCTATTATGTATGTTAATCATTACTCAACCATCTCTTCCTTTAGGTTCGATCCTTGGAATACTTTGGTGTTTCATTGTAACATTATAAATATTACAACTAACATTGTATGTTTTAAGTAAAACTAGACCTTAGAAATATTTTCATAAATTTAGTTTTTTAATGCGCATGCGCGCAGTCGGTCAAGTTGTTGGCATCGTTACCGAGGAAGACTGTGTAAGATTGAGTAATTTTTAGTGTACATTTCTAGGTAGAGATAAGTAAAAAAAGTAGAATTTATAGATACAAATTTATTTCCTATTTTTTTTTTGTTTTCAAGTTTGAGAAATTTCATTCAATCCCTTGTGCTTGTAGGAACGTTGTATGACTCAAACCGGTAACGGTATCTTACCATTTGAGCTAGAATCAAAACGCATCATCACTCATGTTTTCCTTACTTGACACTATGCTACATGATCGGAGATGGTTCAAACCCTGAATAGATACACATAATATTGAGATTTCACATTTCGAGATTAATCCATCCCTTATTTCGTGGATGTTAGGCAATCTTCAATTTAATGGGAATGACAACGAGAGTCTGGTGAACTTTCTTCGCATGTTTGAACACATATGCAGTAAGTTATGGAGGGGTTCATTCTGACAGTATCAGATTACTGTTGATTCCTTTCTCTCTTGGAGGGCAAGCTAAGGAATGGTTAGATATGTTCCCTCCTAATACTATAGCCACTTGTGAAGAATTTCCTTGGTTGTTCTTGGAAAAGAACATGCCCATCACAATGGTAATTAATGCCTATGAAGAGCTATTCAATTTCAAACAAAAAGAGACTGAAACCTTAGGGCAAGCTTGGGATAGGTTAAAAAAGATTTTGAGGAACCTTATCGGAAATGGAGTAGAGAGAGTTGCTCATTTTCAATGTTTTTATGCTGGATTAGATACGAACAATAAGAAAATATTTCACATAATCTTTGGGGGAAGCATTTGGACTAGAACTGTAACAGCCTAATTTTTAGTGATGTCAAAAATAGTGGTCTCGGGACCACAAATCCGACAAGTAAGTTCGTATCATTAGTATTTAAATTATATGAGTTAATAATAATTTTTATATTGAATTTTGATTTGATGAATTGAACTAATTGAATTAAAAGTTAATATAAGTGGTTCGGTTCAAAAGTCAAGTGGTTCTTAAAAACGATGTATTAGGACCTTATTTCCGTAATTTAGGGTCGTAAATATTTTTATTAAATATTTACAGAGTTTTATTATATATGAATTGAGGTTTGGTCCAGTAATTTTGATGATTTATTCCTTAATTGCGGTAAAAGGATTACATTGTAAATGAGGTAAAAGTTAATTTCTTTTGATTTAAAATAGAAAATGGACCAAAATGGTAATTAAACCATGGTCAAAAAACCCAAGCGGTGGTGACATGATTGAATCCACTAACTTCTGGGCTAATTTGCTCATTTAGTCCTAATTAGTTTAGGGTTAAATTGAAAATTAAGTTTGCTTAGTTGGAATTTAATATAATTGAAGCACCAATTGTGCAATTAAACCTCCCTTGGATGGTAATTATACCATATTTATATATTATGGACAAATATGTACATGTTTTAATTATTTTTATAGGTTATATAGTAAAGGTTAAAATTGTAAATTAGTAAATAAGTAAAAATTATAATGAAACAATAAGAAAACAAATTTATTTTTTCTTTATTTTCTTTCTTGAAATTGAAACTCCATAACCATGGAGAAGCAAGCTTACGACCAAGCTAGGGCTTCCATTTGGCTAGGTAATTCTTGCCCGTTTTTAGTAATTTTTATGTTTTTGAACTCGTATGAGCTTGATCTAGCTAATCTGGTGACTAATTTGTAAAAATGTTAAATGGTGTGGATTATGCCATTGATGAGTTTTGTATATTCTTGGAATTTTATGATGGATTGTTAAGTTTAGTTGTTAAATAAGACAATTTTGTAAAGTAGTTTTTGATGATTTTAACATTTAAGGACTAAAATGTTAGAATGACATACTTGTACTTGATGTGAAATAATTGCAAAAATGGGTTGTAGAAAGAAACTTGAATATTTGGCTAAGATGAAATTTGAATAAAAATGGTTAAATTGCATGTTTTGAGTTAGGGACTAAATTGCATAAAAGTAAAATATTGGGGGTAATTTTGTAAAAATTTCAAAAAAGTCTTAATTGCATAAAATGAATTAATTTTGTTGTTAGAATTAGTGAATTGAATGGAATTATTATTTTAGATCTTGAACGAGTGGAAAACCAAGGAAACGAGAAAATTACCAAATATCCCCTATACTTTGTCGTTACTGCAGATTAGTCTAGTAAGTTTGTACGGCTTAAATTTAGTACATTTTTAAATGTATTATACGCCTTAATTTTTTAATGTTTGAATTATATTGATGTGTTTAATTGAAAATGAAAATAATGAATTGACACAACGTCGATCATTGATTAAGATATTCTGGACTGTTACTGTAAATTAGACTTGTCAGTTCGTACGGTTTATAATTTAATATCTATATGAAATGTTTGATGATATAATATGATATAATAGATATAATTGTTTTATTGTTGATGTAAAGTTATTTGAAAAATATTACTGAATTTCAATACTTGGATCGGATGAACGCGAGATAGAGTACAATTGAATGACAGCGTGTTATGTGAGGATTGGAGTGGAGATTGATGTGGTATGATATATATATATTTCCCGCTTAGGCCAAGGTTCAGCATTTTTTACGAACTCTCATGGTATACTCCCTATTTTAGCGTGTTATCGGGTGGATTAGCTCTTATAAGCGATTGGCGTGTTTCGGTTGGATTGTCTGTGTACTCATATTTGTAAGTTGTTCATCAGGTCGTAAATCATGGTATTATAACATATTTAATGGACTTGAAAGGCATGATGTGTATTTGGCCCCTTGAATTAATCTGTTATGTATATATGTGTTTTTCAGAGATTATGGTTTGAGTTTTGAATTGAATTATGAAATTCACCGACTTGATATTGTGGATGACAAGAAGCACTTATTGTTGAATTATTTTTGATTGAATTGTTATATTTAATTCGATAAGATTTATCATTTTTGTACAACGAACTTACAAAGCTTCAATAAGCTTACTTGTGTTATTTTCTGTCTTGTAGATACTTTTAAAGGTTAGATAGTCGGACCACCACTCAAGTCACACTATCCATCCATTTTCAGTAGTTTTTGGAACTTTGTTTTGGATTATATGGAATGTAATAGGCTTGTTTACCATTGCTATTGTTTTGATATGTAAATCCTTAAAGTATGATCTTAAGTGCAAGTAGTCAACTCATTATGATATATGTGAATGAAGGAAGATGTTTTTAGTACAAGTTTATAGTATGTGTTATATTGAAATGTTATGATTTGAGGTGCCTATGATAGGCATATTGGTTGGGTGCTAAGTTGTGTCAATTGACATGTTTTGGTTGATAACTCATTTTGTTGTATAATTGTGTATAGTTATGGTACCAATGAGGGTACATTGGTTAAGCACTTAGGATGGTTGATTTAGCATGTTTTAAGCTTGTATAATGTTAACTTGAATAGTTTTAATGGCTGGTAAATGGATTACTTAGGGTCTAAGTAAGCTTGAAATGGTAAACTTGATGTTTAAGGTTTAATTAGGTGTACACGGCCTAGGACACGCCCGTGTCACTTGGCCGTGTGCCGCACATGATTTGAGGCACAACCGTATGTTATAACTCAGTGTGTTACACAATCGTGTGTCATAAGTCAGTGAGTTACACAGGCTGAGACACAGTCGTGTGTCCCTATTTCGAAAGTTAGACAGCCTGGGGCATTCCACATAGCCGTGTGTTCCCTATTTTGGAAAATTTTTAAATTTTTCTTAAAACTTCTAATTTATTTTGATTTAGTCCCGAATCGCTTATAAGTGATTTTCAAGGCCTCAAAGGCTCGATTTAGGGACAAAATGCAAGAGATTGGTTGGTTTTTATTAAGGTTAATCTATTTAATATTATGATGTTAAATATTATATGGTTGATCGATAATACTCCGTAACCCTATTTCGGTGACGGAGACTAGTTAGGGTATTACAAGAACGGTGAGAGAAATAACAGTTTAGCTCAAAAATGTTAGCATCAACGACTCTTTTCTTGGGGATAATTGAGGTTTTGACAATGATAAATCTAATTAGATGTCTGAAAAATTGGCAAGCCAGAAAGTTAAAGTAATTCAGGGACTCCTTATAGCAAGAATGGTTATGGTCTAAGAAAATTACGAAGTTTCTGTATAGGAGGAATATGAATTGGAACCATTTTCAGATATTGAAAGTATTAAATCTATAGAAACTGAGAGCATTGAAGAATGTCAAATGCTCTATGCACAGGATATGGGCAAACTCACTGTAGACGAAGAGGATAATAACTTGCGTGAAGTCTTGGAAATTCAACTAACACCAGAATATGTGTATCGACTCGATAGGTGGAAACACTGCAAAGAGCCTCTAGGGCCTCTTAAGGATGCTTCTGAGAAAATGATTCCTTCAACAGTTAAACCTCTTAAAATTGAATTAAAACCCCTCCTAGAAGGTTTGAAGTATGGATATTTAGGAGAACACAACACTCTTCCATTTATTATCTCTTCCTAGTTGAGGACGAAAAGGGAAGTTGTGCTTGTTCGTGTGTTAAAAGCACACAAGAAAGTGATTGGGAGGATGATCACTGTTATTAAGGGAATAAGCTCATCCCTTTGCCAGCATAAAAATATTATTAGAAGAGGGAAATAAGTCGGTTGTTGATGCCCAATGACGCCTCAATCAGAAAATGAAGGAGGTCATGAAAAAGGAGTTCACCAAGTGGTTAGACACCAATATTGTCTACACTATTTCCAACAGCGATTGGGTGAGCCCCATACATTGTGTCCCCAAAAAGGGTGGGATCACTATGGTGTCAAATGAAAAAGACGAGCTCATACCGACTAGAATTGTGATCGAATGACATATGTGCATTGATTATCGAAAGCTTAATGATGCCACTAGAAAGGATCATTTCCCCTTATCGTTCATTGATCAAATGTTGGATGGATTAGCGGTAAGAGAGTTTTGTTGTTTGTAACAACCCGTTTTCAATGATGTCATAAATAGTGGTTTTAGAACCACAAATCTGATGAGCAAATTATTATTTTAATAATTATTTAATGTCTACGGGATTACTTTAAGGTAGTATTAAAATTTTGTTAAGAAATTTTAATGTTTAAATGGTTAATTAAGTAAAAAGGACTAAATCATAAAAGAGTTTAAAAGTTCAGTTCTATTAGCTAAAGGGGTCTAATGGCTATGAAATCTTAAATTGAAGGACTTGAACAGTAAATATACCATTTAAGGTGTTATTGGATGCGCATGGACAAGGTTTTGTTGAAATTTTAATAGTTTTAAAAGGTTAATTTACTAATTTGATAATTATGTTAAAAGATTAAGTAATTAAATGATAAAAAAAGTATCATCTTCCTTATTCCTTCTTTCTAAAATCGACTTCACCATTAAAGAGGGGAGCAAGTTTTGACCAAGCTATAATCTATTGCATGGTATGTATTCAACCCCCGTTTTAATGACTTTTATGTTTTTGAGTTCGTTTTAGCTTAATATAGCAAGCCTGGGGGTTAATTTGTAAAGCTGTTAAAGGTTAAGTGACTTTCCATGAATGTTTTTGGATGAGTTTAGATGTTAGTTGATAGACTATTAATCTTTGTTGTAAAATAGACATGTTTTATTAAGTGATTTTTGATGAATTTTAGAAATAGGGATTAATTTGTTAAAAGTATAAATTCATGGGTTTTATTGTGAATTGTTGATAATAATGGGTTTTTCCAAGGTCCCTTGTAGCTTTGGTTAAAATGGTTAGATTTCAAGTTATGAGCTTAGGGACTAATTTATGAAAAGTTAAAATATTAGGGGAAAATATGTAATTTTGCATAAATATGAATTATGGATTAAATTAAATTCTATAAGTACTTAATTGAAATAAATTATTTATTTAGATCAAGATAAACCACATTCGAACTTAAATCGAGGAAAAGCGAAAGCTTTAGATTAGTGTTCGATTATACTTCTTCACCGAATTATCAAGGTAAGTTCGCATGAACTATGATCGTCTTAATGTTAGTTAAATTAACTATTTACTATGTTGTTGTAATATAAATGAATTAGATTATAAATGTATCAATGATATGATGAATTGACGGAATACGAGACTCGGTTGAACCTTAAGAATTTTTAGGATACAAATGACATGTCATTAGGAATTTCATGTTTCGGTTGCTGGTCTTAAATGTCCTACCGATGGCTGAGGTCCTGCATTTGTTGCGGATTCTCCACAGGTCGTGTGAGCAGCATCGTGTAGCTTACATTCCAACCTACAGCTCATGTGAGCATGCCCATTTCATAGCTCGTGCGAGCATTGATGTAAAGGAAATGTTACGGTTATATGTAAAGGTACACTATGTGTGAGCTTTCCCGAGTATCCGATGTAATTCTAGATGGTTCAAGGGGTAAGAAAAGGAATGAAACGGTAAGTAAGTTAATGGTAATGTTCATGACTTTATGAAAAGGTTGGTGCATATGTAATGTATCTTATGAAATTTACTTATGATACAAATGAGCTTATATATGATGTTGATGAACCTACTAACATGTGATCTTGATGATGCTTGAATATCATGGCATTGGTAATGGTTCATACTTAATCTACGAATTGTATAAATGACATAGTAAGTTATGTTTATGTTATATGAGCTTACTAAGCACCCGTTGCTTATGTAGTTCCTTTCTTTTGTTCTATAGATTATCGAAAGCTCGACCGGTTAGAAGCTCGTCGGAGATCTATCACACTATTCAACAACTATTTTGGTAGATTTGAGTATTTTGGCCAAGGTTAATAATGGCCTGTATAGGATCTTTGTAATGTATGTTTTGGTATGATTTGTTGTCTTGCAAATGGTCATATATGGTAGTTGGTTGAATTAGGCTTTTACGTTTGGAAAATGGAAATATTGACATGTTTAGGTATTGATGTTTGGATACAATTTTGGTGCCTTTGAATGGCATATTGGTTAATTGATTTAGAATGTTTGAAATGACATGTTTATATGTGTTTGATTGATGAATAAATCCCTTGAATGTGTGCCTAAATGGAATGGTTATTTATGCATGACATGGTTTTGAAATGGCTTAATTTTAGGTAAATTTTTGGGTTTACACGGCCTGGGACACAAGCTATCACACAGTCATGTGCCATTTGAAAGTTATTAGTGTTTCAAGTCAGTGAGTTACACGGCCTGACACGCGGGCGTGTGTGGCAACTCAGAGAGTTACACAGCCTGGCACACGAGCGTGTGAGGCAACTCAATGAGTTACATGGGTGATGACATAGGCTGGGACACGATCGTGTGTCCCTTGTTCGAATGTTACATGGCTTGAGGTAAGGTTACACGGCCTGGCCACACGACTGTGTGACCCCTGTTTTCCAAATTTTGTAACTTTTCTTTAAACTTTTGATTTGTTTCAAATTGGTCTGGAATTGCGTCTAAGATGTTTTTAAGGCTTTAAAGGCTCGATTTATGGATAAAATGCATGCGACTGAATGATTTATAATATGTTTAATTTATTTAATGTTATCAGGATAAATGGTTTTCGATTGTTTAGTAATGCTCTATAACCCTAATTCGGTGATAGAAACGGGTTAGGGGTGTTACATTGTTTCTTAGATGGGTATTCTAGATATCATCAAATTCCAATTCACCTAGATGATCAAGAAAAAAACTACATTTACTTGCCCATTTGGTACTTATTCCATTCGAAGGATGCCTTTTGGGTTGTGTAATGCTCTCGCCACTTTCATGAGGTGTACGACATCTATTTTTAGTTTCATGCTATTTAAGTTTTCTTGCATAAAAATCTCAACTTTCATATTTTTCTTAGACTTTACTTTCATGACTGCCTTGTTTTCCATTGTTATGTTTATTTTCTTCACTTTAAGCATGAGTAACTAAACCTTTAAGGAGGTTGGTTAATAAAGATGTGGATAAATAAAATCTTTGGACAATGGACTAAAGCGTAACAAATTGGACTAATTTGAATAGAACTAAGAACTTAGGTAGTGACGCCCCTAAGGGAATATCAAGATAAAGTGAGACTGAGAAGTAATCTTGTCACACACCTGTTCGTTAGTCCCGGATTAACCGATGAGATCGAGAGATAAACCAAACCTAATTCGTCTAAATCGGTGAAGTTGAGATGATGAGATAAAATGGAAGCACTTAGTAATTTAAGTGATTTATGTCTCTAGCCTAAGATTTGGTGTACCACATCGAAGTCAGCTAACCCTTATTAGTGATTTGTTGGGTAGTCTCGTTAGTCTACATTTCTTACAATTTAGTCCTTAGGGTAGAATATTTAATTTTCTTGCAAAATCTTCTTTTATGAATTGTTTTACTATAAAATTTTATTAGTAGCCACTTAGACTCTATTGTGTATGCTAATCATTGCTCAATCGTCTCTTCCTTTGGGTTCGATCCTTGGAATACTTTGGTGTTTCATTGTAACATTATAAATATTACAATTGACACTATACGCTTGCAATAAAACTGGACCTTAGAAATATTTTCATAAATTCAATGTTTTAATGCACGCAACCGGTTAGGTATCTATTTCCTGCATCCTTAGAGTCTCAAATTTAGTTGTCAGCACCTGAAGCTTGGATTGTTTTATCGTATTAGTCCCTTCATGAGTTGTCTCCAGTATCTCTTAAGCCTCATTGGCTTCAATGCACTTATAAATTCTCCAAAATTCCCGAGCATCTACTCCACAAAAAATAACATACAGTGCTTTGGAGTTGACATTAGTAACCCTTTCTTCTTCAGTGGTCCATGTTGCTTCAGGCTCGAGAGTTTTTACTCCTTCAATTTCAATGAAAGGATGAGTCCATCTAGTTAAAAACTCACATGCTCGTTCATCATTGACTTAATGAAAGCTTTCATCTTAGCTTTCTAGTAACCATAATTTGCTCCATCGAGCATAAGGGGTGAGAAATTAAAGATCATTCTATTTCAAGAAAATATATTAACCAGGACAATCATTATGTGTGTTAAGTGAGAGTCTCTGATGCCAATTGAAGGAACGAAAGGGATGAACTTATTTGACAAATAGAATTTGTGGCTAAAACGATGCCTAGAACTATGGCTAAAGCTTCAACCACGAAATAAAAAGTGTGAAAATAATAAAGAACATCGAGATTGTTTATGCAGTTTGACCTCAGTCTACGTCTCTGAGGCCTTGCATAAAGCAATGATCCACTATCTTTTGTATGGTACAACTGATGATTTAAGTCTTATCATTGGCCTAACACTAACCAATTTACCGACCTTACTATAGGATAAGGACTAGGTCACTCTCTCTCTAAGCTTCTCCCTCAAAAGCTTAGCTTTGCAACTCAAGGGACTCTTTTGATTGCTTACAGAAATAATGCACACACATGTCCCTTACTTGAACAAATTTGTGCTCTATCAAACGCTTAATCTCTCGGTCCTTTCTTAACTTAGGCAAAACTTAAGTTTATATACTACTTAAGTTTTGTTTCCATAGTGATTACAATCTAATCACATCTCTACAAAGAATGTTAAAATTAGTACAAAATACTACTTCTATAAGGATTTCAATTTAATCTAATGCCTTCAAAACATAGAAAATGACTTTCCTTGTTTAACAAGCAATCTACCTTAGGCCGAAACAAACTAATCTTCAATTTCAACTCAAGTGATCTTCAAGTTATGGGCTTTGCATGTCAAAAAATCTTCACAACATATAGCTCAATGTTTTTATTCTAAAATATGTCAACTCTTAAAATAAGCAAGTAAGACAATCAAACAGTGCCTGAAGTTGTGGCCACTCTATTTCAACCATAGAAACAACCACTGAATGAACCTTACCTTCAAATGTGTCAACAAATATATATTACTTAAACATTAATAAAATGGAAAGGAATTACAACATAGAAAAATATTGTAATACAATAATAGAAAAAAAATCAATTTTATAGCTTTTAAATATTCAATATTACAATAAGAAATATATATTTTAATACAAGGAAATTTATTATTCCTTAACAATGATAAAAGTTAAAAGTTAAATATAATGATATGAAAAAGAAACAGGACTAAGAAATAGATTTACCAAAAAAATTATGAAATTGAATCTCCAATCGGTGAATTTTTTGGCTAATTTTTAGCTTCTTTCCCTTTTTATTTGTTTTTTTAATTATTTAATTTGTTATCCAAATGATTTATCTATTTATTCCTTTTTTTGAGTAGCACATGACTATACAACTCATCTCCTTTTATTGCTGCAAAGTTGAGTCTCAACAGTTGACGATCTTATGGTCTCAGGAAATTCAATTTCAAGGTGACTAGAAGTAGA
Source organism: Gossypium hirsutum (assembly GCF_007990345.1). NCBI lineage: Eukaryota > Viridiplantae > Streptophyta > Magnoliopsida > Malvales > Malvaceae > Gossypium > Gossypium hirsutum. Next base: position 55,974,092 of record NC_053442.1, read on the forward strand.
AGAAGGATGTGTCGATTTTCCTCTTTCAGTAATTCCAGCTATCTATAATCAGTGTGGTTCATCCAAGTTTAGCACATGCGCTGACATACACACACATATCTACATACCTATATATAAGAAGAATGTCCTTCGACCTTTCTACTGTTAACACGTGACTTTCTAACCATGTTTCTTTTTCTTTTTTTCTTTTTACACATATGGCTAAATTTCATCTTTGGTCTCTCTAATATGCTTAAATTTGAGATTTAATTCATAACTTTAATTTTTAACATACTTTGGTCCCTATATTTTTATAATGTTATTAATTAATCCAAATAGTTAATATGTTGACTTTTTGGTTAAAACATTATGTGGTTATATGTAATTTGAATACTCTAATAACACGTTTGGTTCACTGGAATGGAATAGAGTTGTAATTAGTAATTTAATTGTTTGGTTGAATGGAATGAAATAGAACTATAACAGTATTCTTGTGTTTGGTTGAATGGAATAGATGTTGTAATAGCATAAGGAAAAAAGTTGAAATGACCAGAGTACCCTTAACAAAAAAAATTTAGGTAGATAATTATTGTTATTGTTATTAAATTTTAATAGGATTATTATTAAATATAATTTCATAAAAAATGATAACTAATTTAATCATATTTTAATATTATTAAATATAATATAATATAATAACTAATTATTATTAAAATATGAATTAATAAAAATAAAAATATATAATATTAGAAAAATAACATATAACTTACTTTATTATTTTTAAACTACAATGCATATTTAATATGCTAGAATACCATTAGCAAGACAAATAATTTAATTATCTTCTAAACTAAAAAGCAAAAGATTAAAAGTAATAAATAACTTGAGAATTATATTTTACATTCAAACATAATGTTCATACATTAACAAAAAATTGCATGATTTCATTAGCTTGTATGCCATAATCTATATGTTAAAGTTTACAGCACAAAAAAGTTACAACAATATGTGGCATTCTATCATGTCATTATACCATCCAAATATTACATATATAAAAAGTTACCAAAACACCACCAACAGAACCATGATTTTTAATGGGTACGCTAAAAGTATTTACGGCGCTTTCAGTAGCACCACAAAAAATGCCGCTAACTTTTACGGCGTTTTTAAAAATAAACGCTACTATAGAACAATACCTTTAACGGCGCTTTTCACGCAAACGCCGCTATAGAACAAGACTTTTATCGGCGCTTTTCCCACAAATGCCGCTAAAGATCATGACCTTTAGCGGCGCTTTTCCCACAAACGCCGCTAAAGAATAAGACCTTTAGCGACGCTTTTCACACAAACGCCGCTAAAGAATAAGACCTTTAGCGACGCTTTTCTATCATGACCTTTAAAAAATACTTTAATTAAATAATATTTATTTCTATGATAAATATTATATTATGTTTTATTTTTGAAATTTAAACTTTAAACTATATACGTTTAAGGATAAAAATATTAATTAAATTAAATTTTCTATTAAAATTTTAAATTTAAAACTAAATATAAAAATTAATGAATTTAAATTTAAAATTTAAATATTATGTTTAAATAAATGAGCAATTTACCTCACAACTCATCTGATCTATATTAACTCGACCAATTATAAAAGAAGCTACAAAACACGTAATAATTAACAATCATGGTTAAAGAAGCTAGTACACAAGGTAGCTACAAAACACTGTTTCAATAACACCAAATTCAAGTTCTGAGTAGGATAAACGACCATGGAATGCAACATTAAATAACATTCCACTTGAAGAAGTGCTAAGCCTTGGCTTTTCCAGCTTGAAGAGATTGAATCCTCTGCTACACCTTCAATATCTAAAGGATGCAAAACCAAATGATCAGATAAACTAACAAACTTGGTAAACAACAGAGATGTTAAAAATAAAATATATATATAGCCATTAAGGCTCAAAAAATATATATATAACAAACAATTATGTGCAGCTTTAGTAGCAAGTTGAACCATACTAACAAACAATCTCAATCATAGCTCTTCCAAGTGTCACAAATAGGCATTATTTCTAATGATTGTCTAAACTATTCAATTGTTACTAGTACCTATTCAGCCATGCATTTTGGATTGAGGATAGGCCTTTTGTTTGCTTTAACTTATACACTATGAATTCTTTCTAATACAGGAAATGACCAAAACCAAAACAAATGAGATAAAGTACTAGTAACAATAAGGCAACTATAAAAAACGACAATAAAACAAAAAGTAGATGATATTTAGTAAACTTAAATATAATAAAAATTTCAATATGATCCATTTATCAAACCCCAAAAATATAATAAACATATCACAGTTAGTATATGCATTCCATTTATAATTTTGTAAGCAAGTGATCAATCTATTGGTTCTCAATAGATGGAATTGAATGTAATTTGACCAATTTTATTGTTGTTTAGGTTTAATTGGAAATTGAATTTTTTTTAATTCACGAAAAGTGGTATACAATCAGACTATTGAATTAAAATTAATAACCTAAATAAGATAATTATATAAAATTAGATAATAGTTAAGCTTTATCAATTATTATTTGAAACCGACTTTAAAGAAAGGGATAAAGTAACATTCAATCCATGCTTAACGACTAAATTGAAAAATTTTGTTAAGTTTCAAAATTAATGTAGAATAAAAAAAATTGAAGAACTAAATTAAAAAATTTGACAAATTTAAAGACTAAATATTATTTTATCTATAGATGAATTGAAAATTTGAAATGCCAACTAAGCTTCTTATATAGCAGCTCTGTCAAGGTTCTGAACTTCAGCAGAATCAATCAAAAATAATCATTGACAATATATATATAATTTTATATATAAAACCTTGTTTGCTCTAAAGAAATTTGGATGGAAAAGGGTTAATTTCATAATATATTTAAATTATTCTTTAAATTATTTAAAAGGAGTCAAGTACCTTCTGGGAGTTCAGGCTGTTCGAATGGGGTACAAAGAGACTTAGCTGCTCCCATCTCACCCCTTGTTCGAGCTTTCACATCTTTCTCCACCTCCTATATATACAAAACATAAAACATCATTTAAGAAAAATCAGCTACATATGCCTCGAGAGATTAGAATATGATCCAGCTCATGTTGTTGCTTAACAAAATACTTGAGATTAATGATGATTAATGATGCATCTCTGAGAAAAAAGGGTAACAAATAAGCATTAAAACAATACCAATTAAATGCTAAATTTTCATGATCCCTATAAATAATAAGGATTCTACAAATTAAAGTCATACCTCCTCATCACACCAAGGAGCTAAGATCAGTTCTTTTTGCCCAAGAGCTTTTACAAACTCGTCCCATGTTTTTACAACTTCAATGCAGGCATCTCTTTTTTGTTTTGCCACATCGAATAGGTTCTGTTGAATCTTATCCAACATTCCTTTTACTTGTTCAACCAAAAAGACTCTAGAGATATCAGCCTTTTCTCCATTGTCACGGCGAACCGCACGCACCTGTCCAATAAAACACATTCTGGTTTCAATAATAAGAAAATAATACATAAAAGAATAGAAGGAAAGCATAAATAAGAAAAAAAGGGGTGGGGATTCACCTGATTATTTGCCAAGTCTCGAGGTCCTTTTTCAATCCTTAGGGGAACACCTTTCATTTTCCAGTTTAAGTACTTCCAACCAGGTGAGTAGTTCTCTCTAAGATCAGCTTCAGCACGAATACCAGCATCAGAGAGGGTTACCACGGTGGCAGCACAGGCATCAAAGATACCTTGAGTATCTGCATCTTTGTAAGGCACAGGAATCACAATAACTTGCAAAGCTGAAACTTTTGGAGGCAGCACTAAGCCTTTGTTATCCCCATGAACCATCGCCATTACCCCAATCTGAAAAAAAAAAGAAGGATAAGGAGAATAACATGAATAAGGAGAGAAGAATATTAAAGGAAATTATATGAGTAGTTAGGGATTCTTTTGAGTAGCAAGCCCATGTAATCACCTAAAACAACAAGATATAGTTGGCAGGTTGGTATCACAAGGAACTAGAATTAATAAATGCCAAGACCACATAAAGTAAAGAGAAAATTGTTTTACCGTTCGAGTGCTATATGCCCAGGAATTCTGCCAGAACATAGACTTTTCCCCTTTTTCATTTTCAAAGTTTATCTCAAACATTTTTGCAAAGTTTTGGCCCAAACAATGGGAGGTTGCACCTTGAATACCGCGCCCAGTGTTTGGAATAAATGCCTATCATGTTATGATCAGATCAAAAGCTCCTCACTTTAGATTAAAGCACAATGATCAAGCAGACAATTTAAGTTCATTGATTAGAACAAGTACTAATTGTTATTACATGCAGGCTTATACTATACCTCAACACTGGTTGTGTAAAGTCCACCAGCAAACTTCCCCAGTTCACTCTTCCTGCCTTTCATAACAGGAATTGCCAAGAATTCTTCATATATATGTCGGTACAGTTCCAATATTTGAAGAACCTAAAGTATAACAAAAATTTAGATATATTTAAAGTGATCCAGCATACATGTTTACCACTGTTGTTGGTTAATAAGTCCCTGTTTTTTCCAGGTTTGTTAACATCATAATATACCAAAAATGATGTGAAAATGAGAATATATTGCATGTTAGATTCTGGAGGTAAAGTCTACAATCTATAAGCACAAAGTAAATTCAACTATAAAATACATAAAACTTTGCATGTAAATTTTAGCACATCAGTCCTTCATAATATAATCACCAAAACAATCCGTACTTGGACAGACATACAGGGTTCTAAGGAGCAGGCACATTCTTCAACGATACTTCAAAAGGCAAGAAAAGTGCTATCTGTAAGTGCAATGAACTATTTGATTATTTACACATTGCAAAAACAAACAGAAAAAGTATATTAGCATTATTGATGATTATAGAACATCTCATATTAACTTTCTGAAATGCTTACTTAAATACTTAATTCAGAAATTCTGAGGCAATAATGCTGTTTTAAACCAAAAGCCAGTTGTTGGTAAATGTGGAAGAATAACAGATTAGCCATGCAAGATTTCCACATATCTTGTTCTCCCCCTTTATTTATCTTCTCCTCTCTTCCCGATGGGCTTGAGAAGGTCAAAGCAAATGGAAATCTTGCAAGGCTGATCGCAACCAAGTCCATTGGATTCCAACAGCACTGTGGACAAACTTCACCTCTCTAAGTTTAAATACTTCCCAAAAGTAAAAAATTTAAGACCGCTACCTAAGTGCTTGCCTCTTCCTTTGTTGCGAAGGCAGTATGCCCTTCATGCCATAGAAATTCACGACTCCTACAATCAAGCATAAGTTAGCATGCAAAATCCATCCTCGGTTTTGAAAAGTTCTTCGGATCCGTGATGGAATCGCATAGAGCAGCTAAAGCTTGTGGATTAAGAAAAGTTGCAAAGAAAAATCTAGGGTTCCAAAATTGGGCGCTTAAGGATTGGGGTTGAGGAAGAAAAAATTGCAATGTGCAAGGAGTTAAAAGTTTTAAAGGACGTGTGTTTGTGAAGTTCGGGTTTTAAGGGGGAAATTAGGGAGGGATTTCCCGGGTAAAATTTATAAAATGACGTTATTTTTTTTTAAAGTAAAATGATTTTTTGTCTTTTGAGGTGCTTTTAAAAAATTATTTTATTTTGAACAAAACGACGCTGTTTTGCTCTGTTAAAAATTTTTTATTTTGTCTGTTAAAAATTATTAGTTAAGTGATTTTATAAAACATTTATTATTATTTTTTATAAATTGAATTTTTTTTAAAAAATCAAGTACTCTCAAAATAAATATCGTATATTTTAATAAGAAAAAAATGATTAAATGGTTGCAATTAATTATTAAGTTAGAATTATCCAATGTAAGCAATTAATATAAAAGTTTAAAATATTTTCAAAATTTTTAAAAAAATTTAAAATCTTTTAAAATTCATTTTAAATTTTTAAATCACGAAAAATATAAAACCTTTCAAAATTTAGAAAAATGTATGTTATTTACTCTTTAAATGATAATTAGAAATGTTCACTACCCATAAAACCCACCTAGTCCAAAATATGGTTAGGCTTAGATTTATATTTTTTTATTGTTTTTAAACAATGAAATGGGTGATTCGGGTAAAACGGGCTTGAAGTTGGAAAAAGTTTTTAAAATTGGGCATTGGCACAGCTTGGTCTGGCTTGACCCACTAATTAATTCAATATTTTAAAACCTTTGCAAAGTTTAATCTATTCAATCAATTCTTATTTGATCATGGCGGGGGCAAGGCAAAACACGCAAAAAATTGAACTGGATAAAAAAATGAACCGAGCACTAAAAATACTAAACTGGGATGGTATAAGATGGGGATATCATTGGATATAGCTTATATCGATTTTGAAGAACCAAATTAATATTATCTCTTTTACAATTATATAAGAAATTAATTAATATATAAATTAGAAAACACTAGTTAATCTAAACCCTAAATCATAAACCTAAATCCTAAAACCTTAAAACCATAAACCCTTAACATATAACCTCTAAACCTTAAACCCTAGCCTTTAAACCAAAAACCATAAATCATAACCCCTAAACTCATAATCCATAAACCTTAAAACGGTAACACCTAAATCTTAAACTCTAAACCATATACCCTAAACCAAAAACCCTAAACTATAGTGATAATTAATTTAATATTTTAAAATTAATATTATCTCTTTTACGATTGTATAAGAAATTATTTAATATATAAATTTAAAAAATCAGTAATGTATCCAAAAAACTTTAAAATTATTTTAAATAATAGTATTTTAATTTTTCATTTTTAACAAATATTTTAAATTATTTTAAATCCCTAAGCATTAGCGGTGCTTTCTAGAAAACGCCGCTAAAAATAGAGCATTCACAGCGCTTTCTCAAAAACGTCGCTAAAGCCTTGAGCATTCGCAGCGCTTTCTCAAAAACGCCGCTAAAACCTTGAGCATTAGCGACGCTTTCTTAAAAACGCCGCTAAAGCCCCGAAAGCTCAGAAAACGGCGTCGTTGGGTTTAGGTTTTTTGCGGCGCTTTATGGAAAACGCCGCCAATGCTTATTTTTAGCGGCGTTTTCCATAAAGCGCCGCTAATGCTCGATCTTTAGCCGCTAAAACGCCGCTAATGCTCGACCTTTAGCGGCATTTTTTATCCAAACGCTGCTAAAAGCCTATTTTGGTGTAGTGGTAGAAATAAATCTTCCCACCTATTCCAATCGCATAGAAGAAGGTAGATTTAAGAAAATGAGCATTTGCGTTGGATAGTCTGGAATCTTGCTTAACGCAAGAAAGCACTCATGCTCATTAATCCTTCTATTTCACATAAGGCCAAATATAATTTTTGGGCATTTTCTTAAATGAGCGGTAACTTCATCTACCTTGCCCTCTTTAACAATAGGAGGGTCATCATTCAAATATTTTGCCAAGTTTAACATGATCAAATAGAACTACATTTTCTATTGCCTAGTTTTGAAATTTTGGCCTGAGAATTTTGTAGGTTTCTCATTGTGGCTTATAACAGCTGCCACCAGCAACACTGAGTTTTGGATCAAAGATTGCATTTGAACCAAAGCTTCAGATTGCGAATTAATTGAATTGGTGGGAGTCTCTATTTTTCTGTTAAGAAACAAAACTAGAATTAGAAAACTTATCAACTTTTGTTAGACGGCAAGAATCTAATAAAATCCGAAACAAAAGTTTATACAGTCTAATAAAAAATACAATAAAATAATGTATCAGGTAGGTAACCCTAAAAGAGATTTGGTGCACTCGGCACACTTAAATACCATGTCTTTTAAAGAACCAATCCTAGACATGCATTCTCATATTGTCTTTTTAATTTACCGTTGATAAATTTTATTTTTAATTCACAATTTAAAACCACAATTAAGGTCACCATAAATAGAAAATTTTTCCTTTGATTTGTTAAACGACAGAATTAAAATTCTGAAACAAAATCAAAAACAATTTTGTTAAACGACAGGATTAAATCCCAAAACAAAATAATTTAATTAAATCAAAATAAAATTTGTTAAACGACAGGAATAAATCTCGAAATAGAATTATTTGATTACGTCTTTATTTGGAAACAATACAATATCGAATAAAATATTGTTAAACGGCAGGAATAAATTCCGAAACAGATTTTATTTAATTTAATTCTAATTTAGAAACAAAATAAAATCAAATCAAATATTGTTAAACAAGAGAATAAATCTCGAAACAGATTTTATTTAATTTAACTCCAATTTAGAAATAAAATAAAATAAAATAAAATAAAATAAAATCTTGTTAAACAGTTGGAATAAATCTTGAAACAGATTTTATTTAATTTAATTTCTCGTTTTTGGCAACAAAATCAAAATGTAATAAATCCGTTGAACGGTGGAAATAAATCCCGAAACAGATTTTATTTTAATTTTAATACTCGTTTTTTGGAAATAAAATCAAAATTAGAATAAAATTTGTTGAACGGCGGGAGTAAATCCCAAAATAGATTTTAGTTAAATTTAATTTCCCGTTCGGAAATAAAATAAAAATGGAATAAAATCCATTAAACAGCGAGAATAAATCCTGAAATGGATTTTATTTACTTTTAATTTGAAAACAAAATCGAATAAAATCTATTAAACGACGGGAATAAATCCCGAAACAAATTTTATTTAGTTTTAATATTCTTTTCGAAATAAAAAGAAAATAGAGAAAAAAATATGTTGAACGGCGGGAAAAATCCCGAAACAGATTTATTTAATTTTAAAAAAAATTATTTTCGAAAAATATTTTTTTTCGCCTTGGTGTCTTATATTTGTCTCGGATTAGAGAATTGCAAAAATAATCATTTCTGTCTTAAGATTGTTGGACAAAACACGTTAGTGAATAAAATAAAATCAAATATAAATAACAAATTTTTATATATAATGTAAAATATAAATAGAATAATTTATATTTAAGTTGTCAAATACGTAAATCAATAAAAACCATGACAAAAGTTGAAATAAAAAATAAGAATAGAGATTTACTAAACGTTGAGGCTTGTTTAACACGGTCTCTTTAAGACAGATTCAGCCGCTCCTACCGTACTTGGAGAAACATTGGTCAAATGTCTCCCATGATACAACAAAATAATGATCAAAGCAGCAATACCTCTACAATGATCAACAAACAAACAATGTCTTTTTTTTTATCACCGGAACATTGGAAAAATAGAGAGAAGAAAAGAAGAGTTTTGAGAGCAACAGAAATTTGGTATGAGAGAATACCTACAAAATTTATAGCCTTAAATAGGCATTGAGAATGTTGAAATTTTGGAAATTTCCACAAAATCTGTCATTAATGAGTCAATAAATCAATTTGATTAAAAATTAAATCAAAAATTTAATCAAATAAATAAGATAAATGTCCATATATAAACAAATTCTGTCTGTTGAGGAAAAATGATTTAGTGTTGGGCTACAATATCAATAGGCCACTTTGTGCTTAACAAGTCCAAACATTTTGTGTTGCCCACATCGTGCAAGTGCACACTAACCCCATCGAGTTTGGACTTGCACCCCTTGTACATGAGGCAAAATTCCAAGCTTAATCATTCAATCATTTTTCAAGAAGATTCCAATACATAAACACATCTCACAGTTGGTATTTAACCAATGTGGGATCTAAGCCTTTACTTTTCCTCAACAAATATTTCCAAGTAGCTTACTTTGAGTATCAATTTCTCATTCGTCACTCAACCATTTTGAGCATATGATATACCGTTGTAAAGGTCTCATGGAGTAAAATATGAAACCATAATTTTATGATTTAACTCTCCACCTTTACCTATAAAGAATATGCCTCAAAGTTCCCATAAAATTCAATTTTTTTCACAAAAATCACCCTTTAGATTGAATTTGTGTAAAATTTAGGCTTTGTCAAATAAGGATAGTGGCTTTTTTACATATCACACCAAATGTAAGCAGAATTTTCTATCTATATTTTGGGTCAAACAAATCCTGCATGAACATTGTCATTTGAAAAATTCAGCAAAAAGGGCACAAATTGCACAATTACTACTGGCTTGTCACACCCTTAGCATTCCAAAACATATATATACATATGAGAGAGGAACGAGGGGCCCCTTTTGAACAGCTTTCAACGACTTAAAAGGATTTAAAGCTTTAAGTTGTTCTTGATTCCGTTATACGTGACAATTTAACTTATAAATAGGATGAGCCCATGATAACAATCAATCAAGAAATCAATTCCAACTTTTATTCTATTGAGAAATATTACACATAAAAAGAGAAGATTTGTGATCCAAAAAATTATCCCAAGCGATCTCTAAATGAAATCATGAAGTGACGACTGTACAAATCTATTGTCTAACACTTCAACCAATTCAATCTGAATAACTAACAACTAATGGTACAATCTTATCAAAAATAATATTTTAGCATATTCAATGTATATTAGAAATAACAAGGACGGTTATACATCACAACTAGAATGACGTATTTGAGGGATATTTTCGGTTGTTAAGGCATACTTTAAAGCAAGTTAGATGCAGTAGATTGACATAAAACATTAGTCTAGGACAATTTATGGCTTACGAAAGTGTTCGGTTAAAAAAAATCAGGAATTTAAAAGGATTACAACTTATATGAATTGGGACTGGGACTTAGAAGCACGTAAAGGTTTGATTCTATTGAGGTTTAGCCTCAAAAGAGAGCCACGTCAGAAAGGAAGTAGCAGAGATTGGTGAGTAGTAGAAAAACTAGGATAAAACTTGTGACACGATTCTTGTGTCTTGAACAATAACCTGAGATTACAGTAGTAAATAAAGAGAAAATTGTGGAACACAGAGGTGTAGAGGAGAGGTTTCTAGGCATCAGCCCAATTAACCAAAAGATTCATAAATACGTTAGTTAATACTTACAGAAATATGAAGACAACATAGATATTTATATTGGACTATCATCCGACTAGCTGGAACTAGGTTCCTATTTGAAAATTGAATAATAAACAAATAAAATACAATCAAGATACGAAGAAAGAAAATTTATGCTCCCTCAATCCAACGTAGTTAACTCTCTGGCCTAGGGGGTTATATTACAGTACTTTACATGCTACAAATCATAAAATGAAATTCTGCATAAAAATCTTTAAATGCATAAAAATCATACAAAAGAAGTGAAGAAGTAAGATCTTTCACTGCATGCACCAAACATAATAAGCATAGCAGAATATGCAATTCGAAGTCCTAATTTTTGGGTTTAGAAGAACATAGTAGTAAAAATCTTAACCTTTGTTTCAAATCTAGGAGGAACTGATGGTTTAAGGTAATATCGACTGAGAAAAGAAAAAGAAGTAGCAAGGGATGATGGCTTCAATCGATTGACGTAGGTTTCTTCTACAACCAAAGGAAAAAAAAAAAGGAAGCATTTAAAAAAAGAGTACCAGTATCCTTAGTAGAGATAGAAAGGAAATGAAGTTATCAATGAGACTAAGGGTGGGTTTGGATGGGCTATTGGGTGAAGTGCGGTGCGTTTAGTTTACTTTTTGTCTCACGCTATAGTATCTAATCTCACCGCCACCACTGTTTTTACACTAACCGCAGGTAAACTCACCGCCCGTCCAAACCCACCCTAAGGGCTAGTTTGGATGGGCGATATGTTTACCTCCGGTGAGGTTAAAAACAGCGGTGGCGGTGAGATTAGTTACTGTAGTAGTGAGATTAGATACTGTAGCGGTGAGATTAGAAACAATGGTAGAGTGTGTGTTTGGATTCAAACGCAGCTGTAGCTGTGAGGTGAGAATAAAAAATGACTATTAAGGACATCAGATTAGAATTGATATATAATAGAAGTTTTTAAAATTATTTTACTTTTTTAAAATTATTAAAATATGTGAATTTATAAATTCATTTAATAAAATATTAAAATGTATATGATAATTATTTTTATTTTTTATAGTTAAATATTTTTTATAACAATGATAAATATTATTTTCACAAATAGTAACATTATACTTGGATCAAATTTGGGAAAGAAATTAGTTTAACTTTCAAGGATAAAATGGTAAAATAATAAATAAAAGTAATGGTATTTTTGTCTCTTAAAAATACTAACAGCACCCAAGGGTTCCAATTGCTGCTGAAACCTCCAGTAGAAGTTTAGCTGCCCAGTGCGGTGGAATTGAATTCTCACTGGACTAATCTGCTTTTCCAAACACCATGGCAGTGAGGTTGGCACCCTCAACTGCACCTCGCTGATGTACTGAAGCAAACCAAAGGAAGCCTAAGGAAGAATGATATATCCCCTGGGTAAAGGTGAGGGCAAAAATTGAAAATGGGAAAAAAAATTTCCCTATCTTACCGAGTTAAATGCCTATTCAATGTGAGGGAAGAGAATGACTATGCAGTCTTTTCCCGAAATAGAGACCTATTCAACACAGGCCGTAATAGGCCATTACAACCAACCAAATATTAGTTTGGTGGTGGACCCACCAAATTGGGTTGTAATCCATTCCTACTCCACCCAACCTAACATGATATAAGAGTCTTAAAATTTGACACATGACTTCTCATTCCTTTTAGGTTTACTAAGTGCTTAACCCCTTTTTTTAGTTTAAAAAATGGTTAAATTTCAATTTTAATCCCTCTATTATGTCTAAATTTGAGATTTCATTGCCACGCTTCAATTTCTAATGTAATTTGGTCCCTATAGTTTTATAATGTTACTAATTAGTCCAAATAGTTAATATCATTAATTTGTCGATTAAAATATTACGTAACTTTTTATTTCTTTTAGGTTTGCCTTGTTTTTTTAAAAAAAAAAACATTATAAACTTCAATTTTAACTTCATACTATGTTGAAACTTGGGATTTAATTTATATACATTATTTTTGACATAGTTTGATCTTCTACTTTCATAATGCCGTTAGTTAGTCTAAATATTTAATATTGTTAACTATTCTAATCAAAATATACGCGTGAATTTTTCTTAGGAGCACTATTCAAATAAGAAAAATTATTTTATAATGACGAATTTGAATGAATGTTTTTAAGGAAAAAATCTATATATACTTTTCAATGTTATTTTTCTTAGGACTACCAAGTTTTTTTTTTAATTTCAAAATGTCACACAAGTGAATTTAATAGAAGAATTTTAATAGTAATAATAATTGAATTTAAATTTTTAAATTCAAAAGGAAAGTGTCTAAATTTCTGAAAACAAAAATAAGTTTAGAGTATATTTTAGCCTTCAAATTTGTACTTCATAGTTTAACAGAAATAAATAGTCACCCTGATACTAGTGTATATATATATATTACAGAAATAAATAGTCACCCTGATACTAGTGTATATATATATATTACAAACTTCAGGTGTGTGCAAAACAAGCTGGGATTGCAAAGAAGGAATACATATGGTAGCAGACTGATCTTCATATGGTAGCCATTTTAGCTAAAAACTAACTGCTACAATAACAACTGGTTGATACCAATGAGGGAAATTTGGTGGGCATATGTTTCTAAATCAATTTCTTCTTGTTTTATATGTAATGCACACACACACGTAAGTTTGCAAGGGAAACTCTGGGAAAAAAGATCGAGCACCAACACACTTTGTTATTTAATGAACAAAAATCATCAAACTCTGCTCATGAAATTCTTCAAAATATATGAACTGTATTATTAAAAAATAGTGAACCAAAGATAGATCTGGTCAAATATGCAAACTCATATCATAAGGACAACTGAATAAATTATATAAACATCCCATAAAATCGAAACAAAAATTTATCTTAATTGATGATATAGGATCCTATTCCCAGGGGCTCAATGAACACTCTCCAGGCAATTTAGGATACCGTTCATTATCCTTGCAATAATCATAAATGACAAGGCTCCTCTGCACCCAAGCATAATCCATTTTCTGGGAATCAGATAAATGCCAAGCCTTGTACTGATCCCACCAGTTCTTGGTGGTGGTGGAAACACAGGCAGGGTAAGGGTCTTCCCATTGGCAACCCTCGACGCTGAAATCCTTGTAAGACGACACAAATGGGGCTCTTTTCCAGTCTGTTTTCTCCAACCCACCTCTCGTCGCCCACTCATCTGCGTTCCATATGCTGGAGAACAAATACATTGGCTTCTCATTGGGAAAGAAGTCGTTTTTCTCATCACCATTGTTTTTGAATACTCTTATGGGAACTTCATCCACAAAAAACCTGTTTTGCAATAATTCAGTAGGCATATATTCGGATATGAGTATAAGATATAATACGAGACTTACACAATTTGGTGGTTGTTCCATAGAATGGAATATGAATGAAACTCTTCAGTGGGGTCGAACCAAAGCATGTGCCTCATTTCACGGCCTCCAACACCATTTTTATACACGTTTGTCTGTATTAAATACGGTTGCCCTGTTCGATTCCCCAAGAACTCAAAATCCAGTTCATCTCGTTCTGGCCCTGCCCCGTTCTCAGAACACATCTGCACCACTCTTTAAACTTCAGCTATGGAAAACACAACTCTTATGTTACAAAATATTTAAACAACTGTCAGGAAAACATACATAGTAAGCTGTTACAACGCCAGCAGAGTCACCTCCGACCAACTTCAGTTTCATGCTAAACCACCCAAATCTGTATCTTTGCTTGGTTTGAAACCCGCAACCTAGAAGCAGATAGAAACAGATTAAAATCCTGGATTTGAAGCAAGTTATTAGAACCAAACACTACTGTTTAACGCAATCAAATTGTATCAAACCTGTGTCTTTGTCCAAGGAGAGGTACCAGGTCTGACCATCTTCAGAGGTCTTGAAATGATCTTCAGACCACATTATACTGAAGTTATCTTCGAAAGAAGTTTGTGAATCAGCTGCTTCAGATGAAGAGTAAAACGCAGATATTAGAAGTGCAATGAAGAGTACCCCTTTCTCCATTTTGTTGACCCAAAGTGTTGTTTTTGGAAGAAGAGGATGAGATCTCACTTCTCTGCTGGATCTTGAGAGGTAAATATCCGAGTATTCGAATTTGGACACTTGATGTGATCATGTGTGAAGCGGCACACCAATAAACCAAGGTTTATTTTGGTCTATTAATTGGATGAATGTACCAATATACCCATCCAAGAAATCATGCAAATTGCAAAGTGAAGAAGGGTATTTTAGGGAAATGAAGTAAGATAAATGATCCATGGAGAACATAAATGAAATGCCAGGCTGCCCTCCAATTAGGAATTGGCAGTATAAAGAAATGGAGAGTGGGTCCATTTCTTACATGTAAGAACTGTTGTGTTTGTCTTGAAAATAATCACAGAAAATCTTGGATTTCACCACTGGATTTGGCGGTCGGGACTCGGGACCAACAACCAGCTTAAACTTTGAATTAAAGCAAATTAATCTCACTTTAATCTTTAACTTTAGGTAAAAAAGGACTTAGATTACAAATTAAAAACAAAATTTTCCTTTTTTAATCGTAAGCAATGGAAAGAAAGCAGAAAAAGCAGAGCTTGCTTTCTTGGTAAACATGACCAGACATGCTAATCTAAACCTTGTTATATAGTTGATTGGGAGAGGTGCTCAAGCACATGGCATTAGGGACCAATTTTAGGGGTCATAAGGTCCCACAACAAGCTGCATTTTTGATGGACTGAAAGTGAATGCCAAAGTATGGATTTAATGAAGTAAGAAGATCATATGCAACTGTCGATGCCAAATATGAAGACATTTCAACAAATTAATGCGATACTCCAAAAAAAAATGAAATACCTGATATATAACATCATTATTAAGTAAAAATGAAAATTTTTAATCCATTAACAATAAAAATTTAACCAAATGCTTGACTTGGAATAAGAAAAACACTTACTTTGCAATTTGATTATGCACGTGAAAAACAGCAATCACTTCAACGCTCATCAGCTTATTGCTAGTTACTTGTAGGTCGTAGGCTTCTAGCTGTCAAATTGGTGCATCACCAGCTTTGACTTTAACTATATAGATAAATATGTTTCTGTTTTAACACGAAGCAAAAAGGGACAGTTTGGCCGAGTGGTCTAAGGCGCCAGATTTAGGCTCTGGTCCGAAAGGGCGTGGGTTCAAATCCCACAGCTGTCAATTTTTCTTTTTGAAAGCTTAGAGCTGGCTCATATGATATTCTTTCAAAGGTCCATTCAAACGAGCCCATTTTAAGCTGAACATGGACCTAAATGATCTTTCATCTGATACGACGTCGTTAAGCTGGAACTCAAGGTCAAGTCAGTCAACGCGTCAAAGTCATCTTGTCCAGACGAATGTTAAAACCGGAGAAGCGTTAAGACCGAAGCTGTTTGTCGCCAATCCCCAAATCCGAAAGCTAAGCAAGGAAATGGCGATCCCTTCCAGTTCTGCTTATCTCTTCTTACTCTCCTTTTTCACCCTTTCTCTATTCCTTGCTATTTCCACTGCTGAATCTGAATCTGAATTAGAACTGGTAGCCGATCTCCGCGCCCTTCAGTCCGAATCCAAATCAGGAGTCATCCACTTAGATGACCGAACCATTGCCAAATTCCTAACCTCCCCCAAAATCCCTCGCCCTTACTCTATCCTCATCTTCTTCGACGCCACCCAACTCCACGACAAAACCGAACTCCACCTCCGCGAGCTCCGCCAAGAATTCGCCCTCGTCGCCTCTTCCTTCATCACCAACCACAACAACTCCAACACCAAGCTCTTCTTCGCCGACATCGAGTTTCGCGAATCTCAATCTTCTTTCCACCTCTTCGGCGTCAACTCCCTTCCCCACATCCGCCTCGTCGGCCCCACCGCAAAATCGTTGAAAGATGAGTCGGAACAGATGGACCAGGGCGATTTTTCTCGATTGGCTGAGTCAATGGCCGAATTCGTTGAGTCCAGAACTAAACTCACCGTGGGTCCCGTCCATCGTCCTCCCATTCTCTCGAAAACTCAAATGGGTCTGATCGTTGCCCTTTTGTTGATCCCTTCTCCGTTCATCGCTAAAAAGATCTTCGCCGGGGAAACCCTCTTGCACGATCCCAAGATTTGGCTTTCCGGCGCCGTTTTTATTTATTTTTTCAGCGTTTCAGGTGCAATGCATAATCTAATAAGGAAAATGCCGATGTTTTTGGTGGATAGGAACGATCCCAACAAATTGATTTTCTTTTACCAAGGATCGGGGATGCAGCTTGGGGCGGAAGGATTCGCGGTGGGTTTTCTTTATACAATAGTGGGATTATTGCTAGCTTTCGTTACCCATTTGCTTGTTTATGTTAAGAACGCGAAAGCCAAGCGTGTGGCCATGGTTTTTGCGATTTGCGTTTCTTTTTGGGCGGTGCAGAAAGTGATTTTCTTGGACAATTGGAAGACTGGATATGGGATTCATGGATTCTGGCCTTCCAGTTGGAACTGAAGGCATCATCTTTTTTTATTTTTAGGCTGCTATAATTCGAACTATGGTTTCGATTCAGTTGAGAATTTGATATCAATTTTAGATGTTTTAATGTACTTTGGGCAAAATACTGAGCTTATAGAACGTTAATCTGTTATAAGTTGACATCCATGAAAAATCCATTTGCTAAAAGAATTTCTAATCTTAATTATAGTATTCCACATTTATGCATCCAGTTAGCCCTGTTTTTTGTGCTGCGTATGGTTCTAAATTCTCAGAGATTCTTTGTTTTACATGTTTAGCTTTGATAATTTCTTTAGTTTATGAATGAAAGCTTATGCGCATAGGGTGTAATCTTGTGGAGGATTAAACTGGCTTCCCTTACTTAGTTCTCTATTTATATTTGTTCTACATTTGTGCACCAATAATCTTGTAGGATTTCACATTGTAAGCTGCAAAGTGGTCGTGTGGAATATGAGAGTTATAGTTTAGGTTTGAAAAGGTTAATCATATAGGTATCTTCTTCATTTACTTTAGAACTATATTTAAGCCCTTTTGACGATGATGCTGAATCTGGCTTAAATCTTGGAGGCTTTTTGGATTGGTAGCAGTTTGTTAGTATTAATGGCTCAGTTTAGTTTAAGCTTTCCACACGTTTTTACCTTTCCTGACTCTTGTTAGAGTTGTTTAGGTTTAAGTTCCCCAAGTTTGGCATCACATACCAAAATTTATGGTCTTGTCACGTCGGTAGAATGTTAAAACTTAAGGTGTTTGATGATCAATAGTTTCATCTAGTTCTAGAGTGGTAAATATCCTTTCTGACTGCAGACTAACTCTGAAGGCCTTATTTTTTATGGCTTATGCTCCATGTAGCGTATGATAATCCAAGAAACCGGTTTATGTTCCAGCAAACTGTTTAAGAGGAGCAGCAGGGAATTTTATGTAAAACTTGCTGACTATATTTCTTTTCCCATAGTTATTTGTTTTGGGTTCATCTTGTTGTATCTAAGTTTTGGAAATCTTGATATTTCTATAGCTTGATAAACAAAACATGAAGTTGTTTATATATAGTAATGCTAAAAGGAATAAATTGTGTTAATTGTTGGTGTTTAGTACTTCTTGTATGCCTGAAGTTCCCTGGGTTATTCAAATTGGCTGGGCATTGGAAAATTTATTGTTATTTCTTTGTCGATGCAACTGTTGATTTGTTTTCTTGCATAAAATGCGGTGGATTTTATATTTGAAGTTTTGCCTGTTGATCAACTCGGTCAACAGCATTTCATGTAGTGTTAAGGCTATGAAAGGCGATAACTTGGTCAATAATCTTTTGAGTTGTTCTGGAGATCACTCAATGTTGCCCTCTGTTAAAGAGGGTGATCGTCTTTTGGTTCATATGTTAAAGAGGGTGATTATGAAGAAAGATTTTGTTAAGCATATACTTACCATATCTCCTTAGAATCTTGGTTTTCAGAGCTTGTTCCTGCAAATTTTGTGATAATGATGGATGTTGTTGGTGTAACTGGTTGAAGGTAGCTACGGTGAAGGCTCTGAAATGTGACCTAAATGGCTACATCTAAGTCCCTTCCAGGTTGATAAGGGTAAGCTTTTCAGGGAACATTAACCCTTTATGCTATTACAGTTCCCATGCAACTTTGCTTGTAAATGCAGTGGTGTCAATTCTCTTTATTGCATATTCATTTAACATGGCATGGTGTGACAGTAACCTTTTTGAGTAGAGAGATGGATAGGCAGTGGAAGAACAAACTGATTTTGTCGGGAAAGCGTTTGTGGATCATCACCATGTTTTGGATAATGATCGGCCAACGGTTTCTCCTTTCTACTAGCATCCTCCATTTTGAAGTTTGAACGCCGAGACATTTGAGTAAAGAAACAAGCGGTTGGGTACAGGAAACAAGTCGGTTGATTTCAACTGTTGTAAATTTTAATGATAAAAAGATTATTTATACTAGAAGATATATCAGTGTGTGAAGATTGCGTATTTAGAACACACGTGATAATAAATAATGCTTTGTAAGAATTAAAATTAATAATAATAACACATATGCATTATATATAAATTTAAAATAAAAAATTTGTTAAATTGCGAGTAAAAATAAATTTAAATATGTAAACACATTAGATTAATAATATTAAATGTACTCAATTGTTTATCATAATAATGTCATTTTTTTTAGTTGGTCTTGAGTTAATTTGTAACATTAACTCAATAAATAATATTATCAGCATATACAATGTGACTATAATAACATTAAAATATATAAAAAAATTAAAATAAAGTTTTTTTGGTTAGAGTTGTAAAGAAAAGATTTTATAGTTGTTGATGTCATATATTTAAATAAATATATGCAAATATACGTTGGTTTTCATTAAAAATGTAA
Organism: Gossypium hirsutum; assembly: GCF_007990345.1. Lineage (NCBI taxonomy): Eukaryota > Viridiplantae > Streptophyta > Magnoliopsida > Malvales > Malvaceae > Gossypium > Gossypium hirsutum. Next base: position 55,993,887 of record NC_053442.1, read on the forward strand.
AATAAAAAAATAATAATATAAATATTTAAATAATAGTATAGATGCTCTATTTAAGTTTAATATTAGCTATAGAAAGAGAAGAATTTTTTTTATTAAGATAACTAATATTATGCACTAATAAAATGGTACGTCGTGGAGTGATAATGAAGAGGAATGTTCATAATGAAACATTTCAACCTCTAGTTATAGTCCTCTTTCTCCAACCAGAGTTAAAAAGAAAAGGGATAATTACAAAATAATTGAAATATTCAACACTTATAAATAGTGAAACAAAGGGAAATCACATTCACATGAATGCTTTTCAAGTAATATATATTGAGAGTGAGAAAAGTTATTGAATGTATTGCAAGTGTAAATGTAACACCTTTGTCCAACTCAATCGTCGGGTCCAAATAACGAAATGCCATATTCATTGTCAGAGCAATTACATTTAAGCAAACAATAAAATGATCATTCAAACAAACATTTACATGTTAAACACATTCACGATATGTCATACTGTTAGCTCGATAACTCAACCGAATTAATCAAGAGGGGGTGAATTGACCTTTTAAAAATTTGTGGAAACAAAGAGAAAATTATGAGACAAAGAACACGAGGATTTATAGTGCATATACAAAAGATATGAAAATTTGAGATCTTAGGTTAATAGAATGACACTTTAAGCTTTTTGGTCTCTCTTATTATTGTAGAACCTTTTGAAGCTGGTATTTATACTCCCAAATTGATTTCCAATGTTGTGGTTGTTGGGATATTGAATAGAGTTGTTGGGGATGAAAATATCAGTGCATTTATGTCACCTACAACAAACGATATTGATACTTTTTTATAGATATCGATACTATTAGCATTTAATGTATCAATTTAGTAACCATTAACCCTATTTACATCAATACCCAATGAAGTTTTTCGATACTTGATTGAAGGTATCAATAATATTTGACAGGTATCGGTACTGGGGTAAATTTTTGAACAATTTTCAAAACATCGAACTTTAAAACCATATCGATACCAGGAGAGGGTATCGATAAATTTTTAATAAGTATCAATACATAATTACAAGTATCGATACTTAATACTACTGCTCAAAATTTACCCCAAAGTCAGAATGTCAATTTCGTATCGACACTGAAAAATGTATCGATAAAAATATCACGGTATTGATACATAATGATAAGTATAAATATTTTTACTTTGATAAAAAATTCCAGAATGACATTTTCGTATCGGTACCAGAAAAGGTTTTGATAAAAATTTCTAGGTATCGATACTTAATGAAAAATATTGATACTCTTTGTTTTGAGCAGTTTTTCACTTGCTCAAAACAATTTCAAAGGTTTTTAAATTTCTCCAAAATATTTTCTAAGTATTCAAAGTATTTATCAAAGTATTTGGAGTTTATAAGGATTTTGAAAATGGATTTTTACTTTGAAATTTATCAATTCTTTGTTTAAAAATAATTTTTATTCAAAAACATTTTATTTGTTGTATTAAAATAATTTTATCAAAGGTTATCTTAATCTTGATGGACATCCGCTAAATAATAAAATATTTAGAACAATTATGTTATTTTTTTGGAATTTTAATGATTTTTTAGTTTTTTAAATATTAAAAAAACATTTTTTTTATAATTTTCAAAAATATATTATGATTTTTTTAGTTTTTATAATTTTCTAAGTTTTCTTGTTTTTGGGAATTTTTTTTATGATTTTTTAATATTTAAGTAGATTTTATAATTTTTTTTGCACGTGGCAACGTGTCATTGGATGTTTAATTTTTTTATCGGAAATAGTTGGAGGGGCTAACTTGAGAAGGAAATGAAAGTAGAAGGGGCAAAGTGATTGAAAAATAGTAAAAAGACCAAAGTGAGAATTTCACTAGAATACAAGGGCCAAAAATTGTATTAAGCCATGTTCTTTTCTGTCTTGACTTTGTACTTCTAAGAGTCCTCAAGATTCATCTTGAACATTTACAAGGACCTTATCAGTTCATAAATCCTCATTGCATGATGTTTTTAGCCTCGTTTATAGTAGTCACCTTGATGTAGAATTATTCAAGGAGAAATTTAGGTGCCTTCCTCACCAACTATGCACTAGAATACTCTCCGCCTTGGGTAAAATCTTGATTAGAGATGTCACATAATTTTGCATACAATTTAAAAAATGTTTCTAAGTCGAGCAGTGGTGCACTTGAACTTTGGATTGCTTGACAATAAAAGTTCCTTTATGTATTGTTTTAAGTATGATCTAAGTCGAAAAGTGGTGCACTTGAAGATTCTCTTGAATTCCTAGGGGTCTGTTTCATTGCAAATGGCGTTTAACGAATTAGAGTTATAGTTAACAACCTTATCCTCATTTATGGTTCATGTAACACCCCTAACTCGTCTCCGTCACCAGACTAGGGTTACGGAGTATTACAGCATATAACAAATCTAATGACAGCATAAAACCTTTCAAATATTAATTTAAATACCAAACATTTAAACTGCATATCATTCATAGCATATTTACATTTATAGGCCTTAAACCGAGTTTATGGGACCTAAAAATCAACTTAGAAACAATCAGGGATTAATTTGGAACAAAATAGAAAAATATGAAAAAAGTGAAAATTTTAGAAACAGAGGTCACACGGCCGTGTGGCTCAGGGACATGTCTGTGTGGCCAAACCGTGTAACAAACTGTGCCCGTGTAACTCAGGGTCATACGGTTATGTCGCTATGCCGTGTAACATCTTGCTTTCGTGTGGAAAAACCTGCAACAAAAATAAAAATAACAGATGATCGTGTGGTGTGCCTATGTATGGCAGACGGCCATGTGACAACCATGTGCACCTAAAATCCTTCCAAAACAAGCAAAAACAAATGTCACACCCCAAAATTGGGCCTAGGAGTTTTAGGAGTATCTTAAGAATTTTAGCTCTAGTGAACTTGGGAATTTCGTTAGCATGATATTCGAAAATGTTTTTGTTTATGGCATTTTGAAAATTAAAACAATTTTTGACATAATGTTCAAAAGACTTTCAATTTTGAAATAAATACTGGTTTGTAAAAGGGTTCGGTTTGTGAGTTTTTAAAAAGCAATTAAACCAAATTTTGATTTTCACCCTATTTTCTTCCCCTCACCTACAGTTTTCACGATAGTTTTCACCCTTTTCTTTTGTTTGTCGTCCCTTGCTCTCCCAAGCTCTTCCTATTCAAATTTTGGTTCCCAAACTCTATTCCCTTGATTTCTTTCATTCTCCCAACATTAAACCTCCATAGTATTTCAAGAAAAACACTCAAAACACCATAGATTTTCCATGGTTGAGTTTTTGAGTTTTTCAAATTTTCGATCAAACGCTTGGTTTTTCATCAACTAAGGTAACGATTCGATTCCTAGTTAGTTTTAAATGTTATCTGATCTTTTAAATTGAATTTTTAGCTGTTAAATCGCATGTTTTGAATAAAAGTAAAAAATTGGGTCATTAATGGTGGATTTTGGGTAAAAACGTGGTTTCAAAGTGTTTTTCAATTAGTTTGACGTAATTGGAAGTTTTCTAAACTGAGTTTAAAGTTTCATTAAAGATTTCCAACGTTTTAATGAATTTTAGTAAAAATGGCCATAACTTGTTGAAAATTTTTGTTTAAAGGTTGAGAATCTACCGTAGGTGAATAATTAGATGAGTGGAATTCGTTTTAGGTAAAAAAAATTTAAGTGTAGACCGAGATAATTGGAATTCAAGTTTGCTATGTTAAAGGTTTCAGTTACATGAGAACTTAGCTTAGGCTTATGACTTTGATTGCTTGAAGTGAGTTTTTAGCTGATTGTTGATTATAATATTATGTGATTTATTGTGTTGAAGCTTCAGACTCGTTAAGACCTTCTACAAATTAAGGAAAGGCTAGTTTGGGTTTTCGGCATTTCGGTGAAAACGTAATTTGTGAGTGTTGGAATCGCTACTTGTAGACATGATTTATTGCATTAAATGGGAATTTAGAAGTAGCCTAAATCCCTACTCTAAATTTCGAGTGTAAGTTTTCTCATACTCATGATTTCATATGTGAAAATGTGTTGTGAATTTGTGGATTAAAATGTGATATTGTGATATGTGTAATAAGCTTATGATGGCTATTGTGAAAGAATTGATTATGTCCATGTTATATGTGTCATATGAAAGTGATTATGTTGTATTTATAATGTGATTATGCAGGGATAAAGTACAAAAAATGGTAAGTAATTACGTGTGCCAATTACAAACATTTTGGCCTTGTGATGTTTGAGACCATTGGATATAGTTGGCATGCCATAGGATTGTGAGTACTCACCCATATGTGTTGTGTTTTTGGGGCGTTAATGCTCGAGACAGATTTGGAGAGATAAGGGAATGTGAGCTAAGCTCCATTCACCAAGACATGTTTAGTGTGTTAGAGAGTGCTAGCTATACGCTTCACTTTTTGGGATATGTTCGACTCCATGAGTCATTTAGTGTGTTGGAGATCCGTGTATCCAATGTGTGATGATAGAGCCCACTTTTGTGTTTCATAGCTAAACTGTCAAATTATCAATAAATGTGTTTATGAATATTGTGATATGTGTTTAAAAGAGTACGTGGTTAATATGTAAGTGAACCAATAAGTTAAACATGAATAAGTATAATATGACACTAAAGTTGTGACTATTGTAATTGTGCTAGTTAGTTATTTGTTAATGCATGATGACATGTTTGCATGGTAGTTATTCTGATCATTCACTGAGTTTGTTAAGCTCACCCACTCCTTTTTAAACCATTACAGATTAGTTGGGTTTTGGTTTAAGTGGTGTGGTTCCGATGGGGTAATCCAAGCCAAACTTTCGCATTATTTCATAGGTGTTTATTTATTTGTTTTTGTTATGGGAAATAAAGGCAATGTGGTAGAACTTTTATTGGTTTTGCGATGATATTTAGGATGTTTTCATGATTTGTTTGCTGTAGACTTAAGGACTTGGATCTTGATATGTTGATTCTTGTTCGGACATATTTTTGATGTTTTGAACTGATATTGTAGCTGTTTTGACGATTGTTGATGTGGTATAAGCTGCATGTTGAATGAACTTAAGTTAGATCGGATTGATTGTTTTAAACTGCGGTATTTTTGTGGTTTGGAGTAGATGTATCGGTATTCGGGTTTCAAAATGCTACCTCCATGGTTTTTCAATGCGCAGAAAGTCAGTATTGTAATTTGGTATCAATATCTTATCACGAGTATCGATACTTGGGGTAATAAAACTAATACTTTTTTAAATGTACAGATATTTTCTTGTGTTTTAATTTTATGTGAGAAAAAAATACTGATCTGGTACCGATTTTTCAAGCAGTATCAATACCATGTAAGAAAACTATCGATACCTCAGTTTCAGTATCGATACCTACATGATTATTTTGGAAATTTTGCTAAGTGGTTCTAATGCATGTTTAATTCCTGTTTTAAGCATGTTTGGTGAATGTTCAACATGTTTTACTGATAACTGGAATATGTATGTCTTGTAATTATTGTGAAGCTAAAATGAAAGATATTTTCTTAATAATGAGACCATATGAATTGCATGTGATGTGTAACGGTGGTGTGACATCCTGATATTCGGGCTCAATGTCTGAGCCAAGTATAGGGTGTTACAACAAAGCCCTTTTCTTAAGTGCCAAGCCAAACCAAATTCATCCATTTATATGCCTTCAAAACACATTCAAACAAGCTTAAAACATAGTAATACATTCATCCTAAATGCTTAACCAATATGCCATCATTTGACACAACAATTCATACACCAAACTATTTCAAATTCAATGCTACAAGTTCATATCTTAAACATATAACAAACATACTAGATTAACCAATATACCATTCACATTACATTCCACCACAACCTATTCACTTTCAAGAAGCCTAAACAAATTGACCAAAAACACATATACATAGACATTTACAAGCCAAAAAAAAAGTCATATATACAAGTAAGCTTAAACCACATCATATTGGCAAAATAACATAAAAACTCCTATTACATGTCATTTATAACGATCAACAAAATAACTAAAACGTCTACCAAAATGACAGACGGATAGTGTGTATGTGCTCTGACTAGGTTCCAACTGATCGAGATTTCCGATGATCTACAAGAAAAGAAAAACAACTAACGTAAGAACTAGTGCTTAATAAGCTCGTATAAATCTTAAACGTAAACTTACCAAATAAGCTCAATTTATATAATTCATACAATATTCCATTGGCATGCTCATAAGATTATTCATTACCTATTTACAACACCAACCTCACAAGTTAGTGAGTTCAATAATGAACATAAAATCTATCCATATCAAGAAACATATTTTTGGAGCATATCCATATACATCACATTCATTACATCTTTAATATGTAACATACATATATTTCAAAGAATTCATACAACCCTTTTCCATTTCATCCATCAATGTTATATAACACATCTTGTAATTACGATTATTCCACTAAGCCTTTATTACCCGTTGAACCAAATGAAACAACATCGGATACACGGGAACAATGCTCACACAAAGTGTGTCTGTATCTATAACTATGACTATATCTATAATGCTCACATGAGCTGTAAAATGGGTCTGCTCACATGAGTTGTGGAGAATCCGCAACAAATGTAGGACCTCAACCATCGCTAGGACAAATAAAACCAACACCCGAAACTGTATAACCTCTAATGACATGTCATTTGTATCCTAAGTATTCACAAGATTCGAACGAGACAAATTATATATCCAAATCCTTTATCTTCACTCCATTATAACTTGTCAAACATACATCCTTGAAATCCACATTTTCAAACATAATCATCAATTTAATTAACATTATAATTCAATCCAAATCACTAGTTAACATTACACAATCAACTAAATCTATATAAAGCACAACCTTAATCAATAATTAAACCAAAATAACAATTAACAAAATTAATCAATATATGAACTTACCTGTACAAAAACGATTACGGACATGAAACCAATGACTATATTGTTACTTTGGCTTTTCTACGATTTGAGTCTAATTTATTTGTTACTTGATCTAGATAATAATTTCCATTCAATTGAACAATTCAAATAGCCTAAATAAACAAACTTATACTCATAGGCCCTTTTATTATAAATTTACAAAATTACCCCAATATTTTACCTTTTATGCAATTTAGTCTATAAACCCGAAACTTGCAAATTAACCATTTTTAACCTCTATTCATGCTAGTAAAATCTCTTAAGGACCCTTTACAACCCATATTTATCATGTTTTTACAAAAATTTCATGAAGTTTTACGATTTAAACAATTTAATCCTTAAACATTAAAATTAACAAAACTACTTTACAAACTAGTCCTATTTAGCTATCAAACTCATGAATCAATCAACTAAGTTCACAAACACATATAAATCATTCATGGTAAATCCCTAAAATTTTAAAAATTTCACAAATTAGCCTCTAGGCTAGCTAGATTAAGCTAAAACAACTTCAAAAACATAAAAATAATGAAAAATGGGTTACAAAATACTTGCATGCACAAAAATACAACTTGTCTGAGTGCTTCCTAGGTTTGGCTGAATTTTTCTGTTTCAAAACAAAATGAAAGGAAGAAGATGATAACTTTTACTATTTGCTTATGTTAGTAATTTACTTAAATACTATTTTGCCCTTAAAACAACATATAATATAACTAAAATGTGTGTATAAAATTGTCTATTAAACAACCAAAGGTAAAATTACCTAATAAATCCATCCAACCTTATTTCCATATTAAATTAACACCTTTAATTTTATGGAAACTCACTTTTGCAGCTTTTACAATTTAGTCCATTTTACCTAATTAGCTATTTAAATGTTAAAATTTCTTAACCATATTTTTATATGACTCAAACAAATACTCGTAAATATTAAATAAATAATATTTATTGTCTCACTTGTCAGAAGTATGGTCCTAAAACTACTATTTCTGACACCATTGAAAATGGGTTGTTATAGTCCAAGTGGTCTCTGGCTTGGGTGTCCTTATATCATTAATATTTGTAGTTTGAGGTTTTAACTAGTAAGCACTACCTTTCTTTCCTTCTTATCTATGGACTTAATAAGCACCTTCATACTTGCTTTCTAATAGGTGAAGTTGAAGTTGTCGAACATAAGGGATTTGAAGATTGAACTGCATTCTATGTCTTAACAATTCAAAACATGATCTTCACCCATTTTTTCTGGTGTCTAACTGGTGTGTCATTTAAAGCACCAAAAATAAATTATCCCTGAGAAAAAATGAAAAGAATAGTATAAGGGAAGTAGGGTCAAATCCTAAGGGACTGGATTGCTACAACTTCTTGTTTCTCGAAATCTTGGGTATAGTCGTGCCCAAGAAAAACGTCTGACCTGGGAAAAAATAAAAAAAACAAAATTAAAAATATGGACGAGTTGAAATTGAATAAATTGAAATTGCAATTGTAAAAAGAAACAGAGTTAAGGGAAGAGGTTTTTTGATTTGAGGGGTTTCAGCCTCCAATTATCTCGATCTTCCTTAGATTCAATCATAGGCTTTTAGGTGATCCTTCTCATGAATGAATAAGTCAGTTATAGTGGAAGAGGACGCTTATGACCACCAGCTTCACTTAGGTTTTAGCCTTACAATTTAGAGGAACCTGACTCTAGCAAACTATTACTTTTCGAGGATAGTCTTACACTAGATCAACATTTCTCAATGGCGAATGCCACACCCTTTCATCTATTGGGCTCGACAATCACTGACGCAGTTAGTTAGCAAGATGAAAATATCACTAGATCATCATTTCTCAATGGCGAATGTCAGGCCCTTCTTAAAACATACAAAGCGACCGCCTTTATACAAGATGAAAATATTACTTTTGGAAGGACACGGATAGAAGCGTCAGTCCCGTAATGCAGAGAAATGATGAATACTAGTTTAGAAGGGCTAACTGTCGATTCTAAGCCTCATGAACTTTTTTGGAGGAGCCTTGATAACCTTTGGCTAGATGAGTTTAGTGGCTCATGCTTTTCGAGTAAAAAACACAAGTTTAATGGAATGAAATTTTATTGAAAAATAAAAAGAACAAAAAAGGCTAAGAGCCTTAGGGGGAAGGAGTTTTTTTACAGAAATGATGAGTGAATATTCATGTCACTCCATTCACTATTTATAGTACATAAAAAACCTATTTTTTTCTATTTAAACTCTAGAAGATAATAAAAAATATAATTTGAAATTAAATCTAAATAATATCATAATAATCCTAACAATAATTCTAAAAATAAAATTCAAATTTAAATAAAGTCTTATTTTCATAAATATCTTCTTTGAATTTTTGCCCCAAGTCTTTCACACTTTGTATTTTTGACACCACTTTTTCCCTATTTCGCATGCTGACCCATTCTGTCTTTAAATTCACGCTTTTTGCTCCCAAATTTCTTTTTGCCTTCAATTTAGTCCTTACAAGATAAAAAACCATAAAAAACCCAAATTAGTAGGATCGTACTCAAAATATATATGTAATTAACACATAAAAGTATGTCATTTTAAAGTATTATCATATTCCCCCTACTTAGCCCATGCTTGCCCTCAGATATGGTTCCTATCCCATTGTGTAATTTAGATTTTACCATGAAAGAAGTATCACTCCAAAGTTTTAAAAATTAGGCATAATACATATGAAAATAAAAAGGAACCTTTAGTCTGCTTTAATTAAAATCGAAAAGTATTCCAACTTAAACACGCAAACATTAAATCAACTTGGATTATTTCATGAAAATTAGGTAATTTACTAAACTTACCAACACACCATATTTTTTCCACCCTTAGTTCCCAAATGCAATTCTTTTTTTTCCCCTTAGTTTATTTCTTAAGAATGTATTGGTCCTTTTGACGCGAAGAGGGATGACAAACCAAGCACCCTACCCCAGTTATTTAGCCCAACACACTCCTATTTTTTTTTATTATTATTTTGGTTAATAATGTTTTGGCCATTTTGACACGAAGTGGGATGACAACCCAAGCACCCCATCCCGGTTACTTAGCCCAACACACTCTTAATTTTTTTTGTTTAATTCTGGTTAACAAAGTTTTGTGTAACACGTCACACTACCTTTTTACGCGAAATAGGATGACAACTTAAGGACCCTACTCCTGTTACTCAGTCAATCACGTTTTAAGCTGTGCTCATAACCACAGAATCATCAAATTTTATTTTATTTTTATTTTTTTAATGGAACAGAACTTTAATTTTGGAGGATTAGGAAAAAAAATCAAGTGTCAAAAATAAGTTTTGACAATTACCTATCAATTATGAAAATAAATTTAGCATACATTTGTATTAAATGTCCTTTTTGCATTTAGACTTAATTGATTTTACTATAAGCAAGATAAGTTTAACTTTATTAATTACAATTATTTTAGCTTAATAGAAATAAAACAGTGGATATGAAATCAATATAGCGAAATCACAACTAACTTAGTAGACAAGAATCACGTTCGCAGGTCAAATAGTTGGTAATTCCTGGTGAAAATCTTGGGCATGAAAATGGGCGGTATATACTAAAAAAATAAATATGGGCAAAAACAAGCACAAGGTAGCAGCAATAGTAACACAACAGAAGAAACAACAGATAAAACAATAGAAATAATGAGGAATGTCTCCCCCTACTTAAATCACATTGCCCTCAATGTGAAAAATAATCTTAACAAATATGATGAAAAAGAACGGGTTTAGAACATTTCCCATGTCATTTTTGTTATTGTTTTCGCCACCCATTTTCGAATTTAATTTTTCATTTCCTCGATTCTCCTAAATATAAGAAGAGAGACAAAATTTATTAACATGCAAGAAAATAAAGAAAATAAAATATAAAATATAAAATATATAACAGAATAAAAATAAAATAAAATTAGTTTGCCTCCCAATAAGCGCTTGTTTAACGTCGTTAGCTTGACACCCTAACTAGTATTGGGGCTGCTCCAGCTGAATTTTTTCAATTGTATGGGCTTGAAAATTCTCCTATTTTACCACATCCAAAATTCTCCTATTTTACCACATCCAACATAAGGTCGGTAAGCGCTACTTCGACCCCTAAATGTTTGAAATTGACTGAATGATATTTGTACTGAACATGTTAATATCTGAACTGAATATATATACTGAAATTGCATAATAGCATATCATCCATGGTATGTTGCATTGCATTGGGTTGGGGGTTGTTATTCGGAGGAAGTGTACTGAAAGGTTTTAAGCCTAATTTACTGGCAGCTTAGCTACAAACTACTGCTTTGTGCCGCATTCGGTACTACTTGGAGTGTAGGGATAGGTGGGTTGATTATATCCCCACATGGAGTATAGGGTTGGACGTAGATGGTATGTAAAAGCTGGATGGGTAGGATTTTGCTACTGTATAACTGTTACTGCTACTGATATTGTGTTGGGCTAAGACCCTATTACATTTTTGACACTGTACTGAGATGGGCTAAGGCCCAAACTATCACTGATACTGAAAAGGGCTTAGGCCCAAGACTGTTCAACTGTGCGTTGTGAATACTGATTGTTTGTTTGTTTCTGCTGGATTACACATTGAGTTTACATAAACTCACCCTTTTTTGTTTAATGTGCACAGGTAATCCCCAGACTTAGACAGACCGGTGCGATGGAAGACTCAGCGGTGACCATAGAAATTTTTAGACTTTATAGTTTTCAATTTACGTTTTATGATTTAATTATTATTGATTATTTGGGTTGTAATTTAAGGATCATCTGGGACTTTGGTTTTAAATTTTGAGTTTTTATTTATTTATTTTACTTTATGGATTTATACCTGCTGGTCGTAGAAAATTCAGTTTTCAAAAATTTAAAGTAGTTTCTAAACGTATGATCACTTGGACTATTTTATTAAAGCTTTCGCAACTAGGAATGTTTCAAAAAAAATGTTTTAAATGAATAAAGACGACTTCCTAAGTTCTAACAAAGGTTTACGAAAGATAATAACATAGAATGTTTTCAACGTAACAACGAGGTTTCAAAAACACTATCGTGTGACATTGCCAGATACAACCATAACGTCTAGGCTAGGTTTGGGGTGTTACATATTCGCAAATAGATCCTAAATCGAAATTATCATCAAACAACGTTTCAAATTTATTTTCATAAGGTGACTCAAAAGTTTCTTCTACTAATGAGTCAATTATGACGACACAGTTTATGTTCAATATTTTACTCAGGTGACTAATAGCATCGTAAATGTTAAGCTTCACGATCTCCCTAACAAACTGCATCGTGAGGGTTCTGCTATGCACGTCAATCTTAGTACTTGCAGTACTAAGGAAAGGTCACCCCAACAAGATCCCCAAAGACCCATGAGTGTTATCTTCTTCCATTTTTACCACATAAAAGTCCGTAGGAAAGATAAGCCTGTTGACTTTCACTAATACATCCTCAAGGACTCCTTCGGGACATATAATAGACCTGTCTGCTAATTGAATAATAAAACTTATTTTTTATCAAAAAACCCACGTTAAATGATTCATAAATGGAAAAAGGCATTACATTTATGGAGGCCCTTAAATCACACATTCCATTTTTAATTCCTAGTGACCTATTTTGCATGGTATTGCAAACATGCCACTGTCTTTACATTTTACTAACATCCTCCATTGCAACACCGTAGATACAATTTCACCAACACTTACTCTTTCATTTCCAGTTAATTTTTGCTTGTTGGTGCAAAGCTCCTTAAGGAACTTGGCATATCACGAAATTTATTTGATGGCATCCAATAACGATATGTTAATCTCGACGTTTTTAAATGTTTTGAGGATCTCTTTATCCTCTTTACCTTTCCAATGTTGGTTCAACCATCCTGGAAACGGAGGTTGAATTTTGGGCAATGGAGGTTTCGTTCGGACCTGTTCATCTTTCTCATGTTCTTCCTAAGCAAAATTTTGATCAAGATTTTTGCCAGGATTTGGTTCCAGTTCTTTTCGACTTCGCAACGTCATTACATTTGCCTATTTTCTTGGGTTAGGTTCCATTTGTGATGGCAACTTTCCTTGTGAGTTTATTTTCTCAATTGATGTGGTTAACTCTCTTATAGAAACTTCGGTTTTCTATTGAAAGTCCTTTGTTTCCTTTTGAAAACCAACAGTTTATCATTATATTTACTGTTGGAAATTAAGCACATTAGTTGATAATTTATTAACCATGGTTTCTAGAGAGGTACCTGAATCTCACGTTTGTTGTGAAAATCAGTTTTTGTATGGCTGGTTATACTTTAGGTTTGCTCCATAACTCAAGTTAGGATGGTCTTTCCATCCTGGGTTATATGTACTTACGTAAGGGTCATATCGCCTTGGGGCGGTCCAGGAAAGTTTCCTACAGCATCTAAATGGGCCATAGTATCATCACACATACTAGGGCATACATCAGTTGTATGTTTGAGTGTTGCACAAATTCCGCATAATCGGGTTGGTCCTATTTTTACTGGAAAAAGAGAATTCAAGATATTAGTAAGTTTTTTTACTTTATCTTCTAAAGTTGAAATACTTAGCTGGTGAACCCTTCTAGTGGGTTCAAGATTGGCTCAAAATTGCTAAGTATTTGCAGCCATCATGGATACCAAGTCCCTTGCTTGTTGGGGGGTCATGTTGACCAATGCCCCTCCACTGGTAGCATCTATCATATTCATTTCCATGGGCTTCAAGCCCTCATAAAAGTTTTGGAAAAGAGACTGTTCTGTTATCTCATGTTGTGGGAAAGTTGCGCACAACTTCTTAAATCGCTCGCAATAGTTGTAAAGAGACTCCACTTCCTTTTTCCTTATCCCACCAATATTCCTCTTTAATTCAACTGCACGTGATGCTGGAAAAAAATCTGTTGAGAAACAAATGGGAAAGATCAGCCTACGTTGTGATAGATCTAGGAGGTAAATAAAATAACCATTCCCTAATAGAGTCTGCTAGGGAAAAAGGGAAAACACGTAATTTGATTTGATCCTTAGTTACGCATTGAGGTTTCATACTTAGACAATTCATATGAAACTCTTTTAGATGTTTGTATGGATTTTCATTTTGTAATCCATGAAAGGTCTGCAACTGGGTTAATCTTGACTTAAGTTCAAAATTAGTATCTATAGTAGGATACGTAATGCATAATGGTTATTGTTCTGCAGGAGCTTTGGTCATTTGCTGAATCGTTTGAGCCATAAGTTATTGTACTGGATTCGGTTTTACTTTACGCAAAATTTCCTGGAGCAGATCTGGTCATAAGAAAAAGAAACAAGATTAGTATACTGCCAGTCATTGGTAACAACGCCAAAATTTGGTGTGTCATTGAAAGCACCAAAAATAACCTATCCCTAAGAAATAACGAAAAAAACAGTATAAGGGAAGTAGGGTCAACTCCTCAGGGACTAGATTGTTACAACTTCTTGTTCCTCGAAATCTTGGGCACAGTCGTGCCTAAGAAAAACGTCTAACATGGGGAAAAATAAAAAAATAGAATTAAAAATATGGGCGAGTTGAAATTGAATAAATTGAAATTAAAATTGTAAAAAGAAATAAAGCTAAGGGAAGGGGTTTTTCGATTTGAGGGATTCTAGCCTTCTATTATCTCGATCTTCCTTGGATTCAATCATAGGCTTTTAGGTGATCCTTCTCATAACCAAATAAGTCAGTTATAGTGGAAGAGGACGTCTACGACCACCAGCTTCACTTAGGCTTTTGCCTTATGATTTAGAGGAACTTGACTCTAGCCAACCGTCACTTTTGTAGGACTGACGTACATTAGATCACCATTTTTCAATGGCAAATGCCACGCCATTTCGTCTCTTGGGCTCAACAACCATTGATGCAATAAGTTAGTGAACCGACTGTGCAACCTTTCCAAAACATACAAAGCGACCGCCTTTGTACAAGATGAAAAGATTACTTTTGGAAGGACATGGATGGAAGCGTCAGTTCCATAATATGGAGAAATGATGAATACTCGTTGAGAAGTGTTAAGTGCAGGTTCTAAGCCTCATGAACTATTTTGGAGGAGTCTTGATAACCTTTGGCTAGATGAGTTTAGTGGCTAATGCTTTTCGGGAAAAAAAAAACACAAGTTCAATGGAATGGTATTTTATTGGAAAATAAAATGAACAAAAAAACTAAGAGCCTTAGGGGAAAGGATTTTTTTTTTACAAAAATAATGAGTGAATATTCATTCCACTCCCATATTTATAGTACATAAAAAACTTAGTTTGTTCCTATTTAAACTTTAGAAGATAATAAAAGATATAATTTGAAATTAAATCTAAACAATATCACAATAATCCTAACAATAATCCTACAAATAAAATTCAAATTTGAATAAAGTCTTAAGTTCATAAATCTTTTCTTTGAATTTTTACCCCAAGTCTTTCACACTTTGTATTTTTGGCACAACTTCTTCCCTATTTTGCATGTTGGCCCATTTTGTCTTTCAACTCACGTTTTTTGGCCCTCAAATTTCTTTTTGCCTTCAATTTAGTCCCTACAAGATAAAAAACCATAAACAACCCAAATTAGTAGGATCATACTCAGAATATATATGTAATTAACACATAAAAGTATGTCATTTTAGAGTATTATCACTAACTTTGACACTAAACGCTAGTATTGAGTTGCTAGTTAGTTGTTTTGTGAGTTGTAACTAACTGTACATCTATAATTGAAAAAAAAAATGAACACACGAATTAATTGCGTAATTCAGAACCTCTTCCTATGTTTGTTAGGCCTTTTCCAAAGAGTAATCCATTATAGCTCAATAGTAGAAGACTTGATTTAAGCTCAACTCACTCCTATGCACTTATCTAAATCCACTGTTGCACTTAGTCTTTTCCCCTTAAAAGCTTAGGGCTAGTTTAGCAATGCTTTTAAAAAATGCTTTTAAAAAATACTTTTGAAAAGTGCTGTGGAAAAATGCTTTTGAGAAGTACTTTTGAAAAGTTTGGTTTAAAATTTGAGTGTTTAGCATTACTGTCAAAAAGTACTTTTGAGAAATAAAATATCTATTTTAGACATGTTATTGTCAAGTAATAAATATGCATTTAAATAATATTTAAATTAGTTAATATTATATTTTAGTAAGAATATAAAAAAATTATTATAACTTGTTGTTAATATTTTAATATATGAAATATAAATTTTAAATATTTTTAAGCAATAAATATTAATTATTTATAAAATTTAATAAGAATATATAAACTATATTTTAAATATTTAAATATAACCATTAAATATTTGTAATTAGTATTTTAAAAAAAATATATTTTTTATTTTTAATTAGTGATTTTAACACATTTGATATTAAGCACCAAGAAAAAAAAGGGAAAATACTATGTTATTATATAGGTGAAAAAGTAATTAAGCACCAAAAGTGCTTTTGGGAGAGGAAAAGCTAAAAATTTTAACTTTTCCTTTTTAGAAGTGCTTTTGAAAAGCACTTTTGAAAAGTAGAAAATTTCATCCAAAATGAGCTTGTTTAGCATAACTTTTCTTCCAAAAGTGATTTTGGAACAAAAATTGTTTTTTTAAGCACTACTAAACAAACACTTAGTCACAAATTGATCAAAATGGTTTGTTTACAAAACAGTATACACTCAAAACAAGTTCCTCTAATGAATAAATTAGTTCTTTCTTCACTCATTCCTAAAACAAATGACCAAGTCTCCAATATATAGACATTGTTGAGCTTATATATTCAAGCTAGTATGGTTGCCTTAAAACACTAAAATTGCACCCCAGTTAGACTTCTTAATATAGCATGGCATAAAAGAAATCTTCTTCACTTTAACTTCTTCAATTGCGATATCTCTTTAAATAAAGTAACTAAATCATGCTAGGACTCCTTTGAAATAGCCTTGCTTGACTAAATCTATTTATCAATCATAATTAAGTCAAAATATGCCAACAAAATAGGCAAGTTGCATTGTGTTCAGTTGCAACTAATGATGCAACTGGCAACACTAACGCAATGTTTTAAATATAAATATTGATGATATTGAATGGGGACTTTATTTGTGGTTGTGTGTTAGCGCAAACAGAAACAAAGAAATATGACTATCTTTACTAACGCTAATTATTGTGCAGAAGAAGTGAGACAACATAGTATTTTTGGCGCAAAGAGTATGATAGCAATGATAAAAACTGTTAGTTTTTAACTTAGCAAACAAAGTTAAAAAACAACTTAGATGAATGTTTTAGATGTTTGAAAGATTAAAACAGAAGCAAGAACAAGCAGTAAGTTGAATGAGCAAAGTGTTTTTGTCATTACCCGAATAAGTGCATGGTTACATACATAAATAGAACAAAAAACTACATAGAAAGAAAACAAAGCTTGCTTGTGCAAGTAACTAAAGGTTTACATCAACAAAATGACAACCTAATTTGACTACTAAATCAGCTAAGCACACATTTTAACCTTAGCTGATCAAAGCAAATAATGATTACACCATAGACTAACAAAAGTCAACTAAATATACAAGGCTTGTCGAATTGCACTATGGATTTTAACATGCTTCAGCCGAGTTTCTGGTTTCATGCATGTAACGTAGGTTTTGCATGCATTCTTGCATGCAACGTGGGTTTTTGCATGGATTCTTAAACTTTGCTGCTGTCGTTGCCACCTTTTAAACACTCCTCCTTGGCTACAAAGCAGCAAACTCCGATTTTCTTCTTCAAATATTCAAACCTTGAAGCAGCCAATGGTTTGTTAATAGATCAGTAAGTTGATCTCTTGAGCAGCAGTGAACTAAGCTTATCTCCTTGGACATTTCAGCTTCTCTCACAAAATGATATCTAATTTTAAAATGCTTGGTCTTACCATGAAAAATCAGATTTTTGGCAATGGCTACAGCCGATTGGTTGTCAACCTTAATCACTGTGGCCTCCTTTGGATCAACATTCAGATCACATAATATTTTCCTAAGCTAAATGGCTTGATTTACAGCAGAAGCAGCTGCGATGTATTCTGCCTCAGCAGTGGATTGAGCCACTGTCTGTTGCTTCTTCGAGCTCCAGCAGAAGACACTTGAGCCAAGGGTGAAGAAGTAGCCTGATGTGCTCTTCATGTCATCAGCAGAACCAGCCCAATCACTGTCTGAATATCCCACTAGTCTCAGCTCCTCAGCCCTTTCAAACTTCACTCCACAACTCAGAGTCCCTTTGACATACCTTAGGACCCTTTTTGCTGCTTTAAAATGTGCAACTGTGCAGCAATGCATGAATCTCGATAGAAGACCAACAGCATGCATGATGTCTGGTCTAGTTGCAGTCAAATAGAGCAGGCAGCCAACCAAGCTTCTATAATTCTTTTCATCCACTTGATCTTCATCTCCTAGGCTGGTGAGTTTTTCTCCTAAAGCCACAGGAGTGCTAGCAGGCTTGCAGTTTGTCATGCAAAACCTGCTCAAAACCTTCGATGCGAACGCCTTCTGGCCTATGAAAATACCTTGTTCATTTTGTTTCACTTCCATGCCAAGGAAGTATGTCATTAATCCAAGGTCAGTCATCTCGAACACAGTTTGCATTTGCTTCTTAAAGGTCTCAATTTCCTCCTTTTTGCAGCCAGTGACCAGTAAATCATCAACATACAATGAAACAATTAGCAAAGTTTCATTACCTTCCTTCTTAACATAGAGAGTAGGCTCACTGGTGCTCTTTGTGAACCCGAGCCTTGTCAGGTAGGTATCCATTCGATCGTACCAGGCCCTTGGAGCTTGCTTGAGACCATACAGGGCCTTTTTGAGCTTGTAGACCTTCTCTTCTTCTCCTTGAACTTCAAAGCCTTCAGGTCGATCTATGAAGATTTCCTCCATGAGAAATCCATTTAAAAAGGCTGATTTGACATCCAGTTGATGCACCTGCCACTGTTTCTGGGCTGCTAAGGCAAACAACATTCTTATAGTGTCCAGCCTTGCAACAGGAGCAAAGGTTTCAAAGAAATCGACTCCCTGCTGTTGGCTATACCCTTTCACAACTAATCTAGCTTTGTGTCTGTTCAGTGATCCATCTACATTGTTTTTGATCCTGAACACCCATTTAACTCCAATGATCTTCCTACCTTCTGGTCTATCAACCAGCTCCCAGGTTTCATTTTTTTGGATCATCCTTAGTTCAGCTTCCATAGCCTCTTGCCAGCATTTCTCTTTCGAGGCTTCAGCATAGCAAGATGGCTCAACCATGGTCACAGCACATCTTTCATAGATGTCTGCCAATGTTCTGGTGCCCCTAACAGGCATATCATCAAAATCATCCACAGCTTCATTTTCAACTTCAGCATGCTGGTGATCAAGGTCTTGCAAGTCTTCTTCAGCTAAGCTTGCATCTGTCCCATTCCACTTCCAACAGCTTCCTTCATTGAACTTGACATCTCTGCTTTGCAATAACCTTTTTGGTTGATGGATCAAAGATCCTATAACCCTTCTTCACACTGCTGTAGCCTACAAACACCCCTGGCACAGATTTTCTTTACAGCTTGGTTCTCTTCTCTGCTGGCACAAGTGCATAGCATAAGCATCCAAACACTTTCAAGTGTGACACGATTGGTTTCTACCCGAACCAGGCCTCAAAGGGTGTTTTACCTTTGACTGCTTTAGTTGGTAGTCTATTTAGTAAGTAGACAGATGTGTTTACTGCCTCAGCCCAGAAGTTGTTTGGCATTTTGGCCTCAAACAGTAGGCATCTGGCCATATCAAGAACAGTCATGTTTCTCCTCTCACAAACACCATTTTGCTGTGGTGTGTAGACAGTGGTCAGTTGGTGTAGGATGCCAGCATCATCACAAATCTTCTGGAACCTCTGAGACACATACTCGGCTCCATTGTCTGACCTTAGGCTCTTGAGTTTGCTGTTGGCTTGGTTTTCAGCCAAAGCCTTGAACTTGCAAAAGAAGTCAGTGACATCTGACTTTTGTTTCAAGAAGGTTACCCAACAAAACCTGGTGCAGTCATCAATGAACAAGGAAAAATACCTGCAGCCATTTAGTGAGCTGGTCTTCATAGGTCCACAGATGTCAGTGTGAACCAACTGAAGTTTCTCCTGGGCTCTCCATGCCTTGTTGACTGGAAAGGGCAGTTTGGTTTGCTTGCCAAGCTGACAGACTTCACACACCTCTTTGTTTGGCTCGAACTTAGCCATATCTTCAACCAAATTTAGTTTTTGCATTTGCCCGAGTGAGTTGTAGTTCACATGCCCCATTCTTTTGTGCCACAAACTTGCCTCATCAGACTGAGCTGCATATGCTCTTGCTTGCAACTGATTTACATCCACATTGAAGGTTCTATCTTGCATAGCTACTTTTGCCAACACCTGTCAGTAGCATCTTTGATTGTGCAGATTTTGCCTTCAAACAGGAGATAGTACCCTTTCTCCAGTAGCTGACCAACACTTAACAAATTTTGGTCAATGTCAGGTACATAAAGAACTTCTGAAATAGTTTTAATACATGACTTGGTGCAAATCACTGCTTTGCCTTTGCCTTTGGCCTTGAGAAGCTCACCATTTCCAATTCTGACATTGGACTCAAATGAGGTGTCAAGCTCCTTGAACATGCTTTCCTCTGAGGCCATATGATGAGTGCATCCACTATCGATCAGCCAAATTTTGCTGACTTTGCTCAAGCTTGCAAAGCAGGAGGCTATGAAGACATGTTTTTCCTGTGCCTCGATGTCCTCAGCTGCTTGAGCCTGATTATGATTCTGTGACTGAGCTTTTGGTTTGTTCTTACACACTTTCTCAATGTGACCAAGCTGTTTGCAGCCTCTACACTGAATGTCAGGCCTGTACCAGCAATATTTCTCTAGGTGAGTTGTTCTTTTGCAATGAACACAGGGTGGAAACTTCTTCTTGGTAGCTTCCTTCTTCCCTCTTTCCTTCTTTTCTGACCAAGGCTTCTTGCCTTTGTGATTCGAGCTGAAGCTTGAGCTCTCTCTACTCCTAGCTTGAAAAGCACCCTCAGAATACTCCTCCATTCTGTTTGCTCTTCTTTGCTCTTGAGCATAGAGAGCATTTATCAGTTCTGTCAAGGGAATGGCAGATAAGTCCCTCGAGTCCTCCAGGGAAGAAATCTTGGATTCATACTTCTCTGGCAAGGTTGTTATGACTTTCTCCACTACCCTCTGATCACTAAAGTCATCTCTAAGCAGTCTTATGTTGTTGACAATAGACATAATTCTATCAGCATACTGCTTGATGGTTTCTGAGTCTTTCATTCTCAGATTCTCAAAGTCCCTTCTCAAGTTGATGAGTTGTTGCTGCCTGGTTTTGTCTGAGCCTTGAAACTCTTCCTTGAGTTTGTCCCAGGCCTCCTTTGGTGTGTCGCAGGCCATTATCCTTGTGAAGATAGCATCTGAAACTCCACTTTGAAGGCATGACATGGCCTTGTACTTCTTTGCACAGTCTTCATTATACTGCCTTATCTGAGCTATCATGGGATTAGCTCTTAAGGGTGGTGGTTCTGTGTCATTTTGGACAACATTCCACAGGTCATGTGCCTGTAGATATGTTTTCATTTTGACAGCCCATATATTGTAGCTTTCACCAGCAAACACGGGTGGAGGTGGTGGTGAGAAGCTCATCTTCACGCAGCTTCCAAAACTCTGAGCAACAAAGATAGCTCCTGCTTCTTTTCTTTCAAACACACAGTACACAACAAGAGGCCCTCAAAGACAACAGGCTCTCGATACCATTTGTTGGTTTTTAACTTAGCAAACAAAGTTAAAAAACAACTTAGATGAATGTTTTAGATGTTTGAAAGATTAAAACAGGAGCAAGAACAAGCAGTAAGTTGAATGAGCAAAGTGTTTTTCTCATTACCCGAATAAGTTCATGGTTACATACATAAATAGAACAAAAAACTACATAGAAAGAAAACAAAGCTTGCTTGTGCAAGTAACTAAAGGTTTACATCAACAAAATGACAACCTAATTTGACTACTAAATCAGCTAAGCACACATTTTAACCTTAGCTGATCAAAGCAAATAATGATTACACCATAGACTAACAAAAGTCAACTAAATATACAAGGCTTGTCGAATTGCACTATGGATTTTAACATGCTTCAGCCGAGTTTTTGGTTTCATGCATGTAACGTAGGTTTTGCATGGATTCTTGCATGCAACGTGGGTTTTTGCATGGATTCTTAAACTTTGCTGCTGTCGTTGCCACCTTTTAAACAAAAACTAGTTGAGAGTGTTTGATAGATTGGTTTAGTTCTCTGAGTAAGGGGTGGGTGAAAGTTAATACTTATGGTGTGGTATCTCCAGGTGACAATGTGGCTGTTGCAGAGGGAGTACTAAGGGATTGGGGTGGTAATTGGGTTGTTGGTTTCAAGAGGAATGCAGGTACTGGAAATGTTATCCAAGCGAAACATTGGGCGACATTTGATGGTCTATCAATTGCTTAGAAGAAAGGATACGATAATGTGGTGGTTGAATGTAATAACTTGGATGCGGTTCATATGATCACTGCAACTAATAATGTGGTGACTAACATGGTTGTAGTGAGGCGGCTAGATGCTCTATGTACAAGGGTTTTGGAGTTTAGAGAAGTTGAAAGAATAAATACAGAGAAAACAAGGAAAAATACTTAGCATAATCTTTTACTGCTATCAAATTCTCTCATCGCCCTCTTCATTTCACTTGAATTACAATATATATATGAGTGTAGTGGTTACAGATAATTCAACAAACCCTACTAAAACACCTTAAAAACATAAAGATAAAATTTATACATAAATTGATTAGGTAAAAGTCAATACCTAAAAAAAGTCAAATCAATACTAACTCTACTTTCTTTAACAAGTAATCTCAGCAAGCAGACTAATTACAAAATATCATCAGCAAAATATGCCAACCCTTCTTATAATACATTTGGGGTTACAACTCATAACAGCTCGCATCTGACTAAGCAAGCAACTTGAGTTGAGCTTGCACTTTTGATTGAGCTTGCAGACTTGTTTGAACTCGCAGCTTCGTCGGAAGAATTCGCCATTGCATGAATGGCCACTTCGCAACAAAGGCAATGGGAGGTGAAGGTCCAACTTGTTTTCAGCGAGGAAAATTCGGCAGCTAATTTTATGTCAAAGCTGGATATTGGTTTTTGATACTCGACCCCATTTATTCGAAAGGCTACCCTCAGGCATGTGGAGTAACATATTACCCTTTACTGCTAATAATAACAGAAGAAAGTGAAATTGAATTTGGTTTATGGGTGAGTCGGACCGGATCCTTCAAAGTCTCTTTGGGCCATGTGATTTGTTTGAATTTGGTTTAGGGTCAAAGGTAAAATAAAATGAATCCCCATCTCTCGTCCAAAATGACAGCCCTCGGTTTCTTCATGTTTGTTCACAAGATGCAGCCCCTGCCATTGAAAATGAATAATAAATAAATAAAAAATCAAAGAAACATCATGATTAGATGCAAATACTAGTTGAATTAATAAAAAAAAATTCCATTTCTCGGCATTTAATAAAGTTTCAATATTTAATTCATTCGCTTTTAATACATAAAATTTAAAGTTATGGTAAGACTTACTTTTGGTTTTTTAATGGTGAATTTCAGCATGGGGAGGATGGATCCCAATGTTATATGAGGATATAATATCCCCACTTGAATCTGAAGTGGTAGACATTCTCACCATGATTCCTTGCGTTTTCTTGGCCATAGCTAAAAAAAAAGGAAAAAGTTAATGGATAAGTTCAAAGCACTTTAATCGTATTAATTACTAAACAAACAAGAAAAAGCATGCATTGAGATAACATTCAGACATTTCATACCATTTGTATGTTATATTTTGACATTGATTTGGAATAACCGTTCAATTTTAAATTATATTTTGACAAAATTACCATAAAGCATTTTAAATGTTTCAATCAATGTTTTGCCTTTTCTTGTTAAATTGCCAATTAATAATAAAATTGGGTTGAATATTTAGCCATGCGTTGAAAAACATAAGATTTGAGCATGTTGTTAGTCAGCCGGGACCCAGAAAAACCAAAACGCCCATTATTTAATTTCACGCATATAACACTAACACGTAATTTCTACAGTTCGATCTCTCAACGTCGGTTTAGAATGAACATCTTTGGTTAATGAGTTTGAATATTTAATTTTATACGTTTTAACTTTTTTTTTAGGATTAATATTTGATTGATTACTAATGCATTTTTTTATTTCACAATCAACTTTAAAAATTGTCATGTGTTTTTTTTTAATATTTTCCTATACTCTTATAAGACACTTGTCAATCTCTAATTTTATTTATAGAGGCGTACTAAATATTTTCCCTTATTTTTAATTCTTTTACTTACTAAATTTAGATAGTTATTTGCTTTTAATATTTGAATGACAATTTATTTAATTCATATAATAATACATCAACTTAAGGGATAAATCTCAAAATTATACATGAACTTTAATTCAATGTGCAATTCAATATATGAACTTTAATTTGGTGAAACTATATACAATAAACTTTGATTCTGGTTCAAATGTGTACATGAAACTTTGATCTTGACTCAATCATACACATTTAAAGAAATAAATACATCAATTTATTTTTATATGCAATGTATAAATATAAAATAATGCTATATCAATAATTGTGATAATAGTTCGCGAGAATTTGACCAAATTAAAATTTTATGTATACAATTTTACAAAATCAGTTTAATATACAAAATATATGTATGTTTTTGAGATTTATCCTTAAATTTAATGATGATTTGTTATGATATTATTCATTGATAGTGTATGAAATTTATGAATTCAAATTCGAATATAACAAAAATTACATTTATCTAATCCATTCAACCTTACTAATTATATAACTTAATTTGTTCAACGCTGACAAATGAGTCACCATGAGAAACTCCCTCAAATCCTACTTAATGATAGCTATTATTTTCTTTCATTGAGAAAATATAATCATAAAGTACTTTTGATTTGCGTGCAATCATTTCATACATTATCCCTTTAATTGCTTTAATTAAGTGCTTTGATTAAAAAAAACCCATACTTAGTTCACTTGTTGCTTATTTAAGGATGATATGACAAAAGAGCCAAGTACTTCCAAGTTAAGCAGATCAAGTTCACTCACCAACTATGACTACTCCCCATCAGCCTCTATTAGACAGATCCAAAACCTCTTATACCAGGATTCTCCTCCTAATTTTAACCTTGGTTGCTATAATATGCTCAGCTGCTTTGGTTAGTGTTCGTTTAGTTAGATTTAGCTCATCTAGTACTGCTCTCCCAGTTTTGTGAGAGAGCTGTTGACCAGAAATCAAGTTCAGTTTTGCTGTCAGAAATGGCATCAAATACGACCTTGAAAATGAAGGATGCTGGTGATGTACTGCAAGCCTTCTTAGAGCAATCCAAAGTTCGTATGCAAAATGCCATGAATGTAGCCAAGAAGTTCAAGCATCGGGTCAACAATCCTGGAGAGCAAGCAGCTTTGGCTGATTGCATGGAGTTAATGGAGTCATCCATGGATAGGATCATGGATTCCATAGTGGCTGTTGAAAAACAAGATGCCATATCCTATTCAAATGCTCACGCATGGCTAAGTAGTACGTAGTCACTAACCATGTCACATGCTTGGATGGCCTGGAAAGGTCAGCTCGGACCCTTATGGAGCCAGGGTTCAATGACCTGATATCAAGGGCAAGAACTTCACTGGCCATTTTTGTTTCTTTTTCTCCAAGGAAAACTAAACTTATTGATCCATTGATTGATGGATTCTCATCATGGGTCAGCAACAAGGATCGGAAGCTGTTACAATCTTTGCCTAATGAAATCAAGGCCAATGTTGTGGTGGCCAAAGATGGAAGTGGCAAGTACAAGACATTAGGGGAAGCTGTTGCAGCAGCACCAGATAAAAGCAAGACCAGGTACATAATCTATGTGAAGAAAGGTACTTACAAAGAAAATGTTGAGATAGGAAAGAACAAGAAGAATTTGATGATTGTTGGTGATGGCATGAAATCGACCATTATCACCGGCAGCCTGAATGTTATTGATGGATCTACCACCTTCAGATCAGCCACTGTTGGTAAAGATCTCACCCTTCATGACTAGAATATAGCTATATCTTTCATTGATATTTCTCTGATAAATATTTTATGATGTTAGAAAAAGGTAGCAGCAACAATGAACAACAAAGAGCATAAGCTCATGAAAAACAGGAAGCAAAACAAAACAAAAGAACAAAATGAAAATCCAAAGAGAAGCAGCAAGTAACCGAATGAGAAAGTCATAGCTTTCATTTCCATTTCAAAATATAAAAGGGTTACAAAAATAATAATAATAATAATAAGTAAGTTACCTAAACTGTAACTGCTCCTACCAAATTTGGCAAGTTGCCAACTAAAATATTACAAAAGAAAAGCTGAAAAAATTCAGCTGTTACATCCATCAATTTCAAATCTAAAAATACTAGCTTTAGATATCAAGCAACTTGCCAACTTGTTAACATCACAAAAAATACAAAATTTAAACAAAAGAAAGTAGCTTCTGGTTCAATCTTCAAACAGACGTGCTGCTGGCCAATGCTCAACACTCCTCCTTGGACTGTAGGCAACAAACACCGATTGGATCCCTTAGAAATTCAAACCTGATTGTGCCAAAAGGCTTTGTCAAAATGTCAGCCAATTGATCTTGTGAGCTGCAATGTGTTAGACACACTTCTTTGGATTGAACAACTTCTCGAACAAAGTAAAACTTGAGCTTAAAATGTTTGGTTTTGCCATGAAAAACAGGATTTTTGGAGATGGCAACTGCTGACTGGTTATCCACCATAATTTCAGTTGGCTCAAGCTGTTCTTCATTCAAATCACATAGCAACTTCCTAAGCCAAATGGCTTGATTCACTGCTGCAACTGCTGCTATGTATTCGGCTTCAGCAGTAGATTGAGCAACAGTTTGTTGCTTCTTTGAACTCCAACTGAAAACTCCCGAACCAAGTGTAAAGAAGTAGCCTGAAGTACTTCTCATATCATCAACTGATCCACCCCAGTCACTATCTGAGTAGCCAGTTAATTTCAGCTCACTTCCTTTCTTGAACATTACACCAAACTTCAAAGTACCTTTGACATACCTGAGTATTCTCTTTGCTGCTTTCAAATGAGTTGTATTGCAGCTGTGCATGAATCTAGACAATTGACTTACTGAATGCATAAGATCAGGTCTGGCTGCTGTCAAGTAAAGTAAACAACCAATCAAGCTTCTATACTCCTTTTCATCTACCTTTTCTTCATTTCCAAAGCTGTTTAGTTTCTCTCCCACAGCTAATGGTGTGCTCACTGGTTTGCAGTTTTCCATATGAAACTTAGTGAGAATTTTCAAGGCAAATGCATGATGGCTGATAAAAATGCCTTGATCAGACTGGTCTACTTCCATACCAAGGAAGTAAGTCATGATTCTCAAGTCTGTCATGTCAAACATGTCTTGCATATTCTTCTTGAACTCCTGAATCAAATCGACCCTGCTTCCAGTCACTAATAGATCATCCACATATATTGAGACAATCAGCAAAGTCTCATCTTTGGACTTCTTTATAAACAAAGTTGGCTCACTCAAACTTTTCTCGAAATTGAGCCTAGACAGGTAAGCATCTATCCTGTCATACCAGGCTCGAGGAGCCTGTTTTAGTCCTTAGAGTGCCTTCTTCAGCTTGTAAACCTTGTCCTCCTTTCCTTGGACTTTAAATCCATCAGGCTGTTCAACATAAATTTCCTCTTTAAGGAAGCCATTCAGGAAAGCTGACTTGACATCAAGCTGATGAACCTTCCACTGTTTTTGTGCAGCCAAAGCAAACAAGAGCTTTATGGTGTCCAGCCTTGCTACTGGAGCAAATGTCTCCTCAAAATCAATGCCAAACTGTTGATTGTACCCTTTCACCACAAGCCTTGCCTTGTGTTTGTTCAAAGAGCCATCAGCATTGAATTTGGTCCTAAAAACCCACTTGACACCTATGACCTTCTTCTGATCAGGTTTGTCTACCAGATCCCAAGTGTCATTCTTATGGATCATGTCGATTTCAGCCTCCATAGCCTTCTTCCAGCTCTTGCTTCGTGCAGCTTCTTCATAGCTTGAAGGCTCAACAATGGCCACATTGCATCTTTGGTAGATATCAACAATAGACCTGGTCCCTCTCACAGGAGCATCATCTACATTGGCATTACTGACTTTATTTTCTGCCAATTTCAGATTGCTGTCAATCTGCTCTTCTTCAAACTGACTTGTGTTAGAGCCATCTAGACTCCAAAACCTTCCTTCATCTAATTTGACATCCCTGCTTACCAAAATCTTCTTGGTTGAAGGATCAAATACTCTGTAGCCCTTCTTGCAGCTACTGTAGCCAACAAATATACCAGGAACTGACCTCTTCTCGAGCTTGGTTCTTTTTTCTGCAGGGACAAGTACAAAACACATGCAACCAAACACTTTTAAATGGGAAACAGTTGGTTTAAGATCATACCATGCTTCAAAAGGAGTTTTATCATTCACAGCATGTGTTGGTAGCCTATTGAGCAGGTACACTGAGGTGTTGACACCTTCAGCCCAAAAAATGCTTGGAAGCTTGCTTTGAAACAACAAACACCTGGTCATGTTCATCACTGTTCTGTTCTTCCTCTCACACACTCTATTTTGCTGAGGAGTGTACACTGTGGTTAACTGATGATGAATCCCTGCCTGCTCACATAGCTTCTGAAATCTTTCAGACAAGTATTCAGAACCATTGTCTGTCCTCAAGGCCTTAATCCTGCAGCCTGTTTGATTTTCTGCCAATGCCTTGAACTTTCCAAAAACTTCAAACACTTCTGACTTCTGTTTCATGAAATAAACCCAGCAAAATCTGGTCAGATCATCAATAAACAGTATAAAATACTTACTGCCATTCAGTGAAGGGGTCTTCATTGGTCCACAGACATCTGAGTGCACCAACTCAAGTCTTTCTCGAGCCCTCCATGCCTGGTTAGCTGAAAAGGGCAACCTGGCTTGTTTTCCAAGTTGACACACCTCACAAACACCTTCAATTGCACTAACCTTCACCATGTCCTCTATCATGTTCATTTTGTGCAGCAAATCAAGTGATTTGAGGTTAACATGGCCAAACCTCTTGTGCCAAAGATCAGTATTGTCAACTAAGCTTTTATAGGCACTTTTCTCAAGCTGACTCACATCCAGCATAAAACATTTGTCTCCCATAGGTGCTGAGACAATCTCCCTACCATGAGCATCACTTATAACACAAAAATCATTCTTGAAAACTAGTGAAAAGCCTTTCTTGACTACCTGGCCTACACTGAGTAAATTTGGTCTATTTCTGGCACATAGAGCACATCAGAAATGATTTTGTTACCTGAACCAGTGTGAATCACCACATCACCTCTGCCTTTTGCTTCAATCAAGTTGCCATTGCCTATCCTGACCTTCGAGACATAGCTCCTGTCAAGGTTCTTGAAAAGGCTCTCATCTGCAGCCATGTGGTGTGAGCAGCCACTATCCACAAGCCAACTGCTCTTGCCGTTAGCTGCAAAACATGAAGCTGTAAATACATGCTCCTCCTGAGCTTGGACATCTTCGGCAGACTTGGCTTGTACTGGTTGTGCTTGTGCCTTCTCATGACTTCTACAGATTTTCTCATGATGGCCATACTTCTTACAGCTTTTGCACTGTATGTCTGGTCTGGTCCAGCAAAATTTTTCCAGGTGATTGGTCTTCTTGCAGTGAATGCATGGTGGAAACCTCATTCTGCCAGCATCTTTCTTTGATCTTTCCCTCTTTTCAAACCAAGGCTTCTTAGCTTTCTGACTTGAGCTGGATCCTTCTCTGACCTTTGCTTGAAAAGCACCTTCAGGACTTTCCTCCTGCCTACTTGCTCTTCTCTGCTCAAGTGCATAGAGTGA
Source organism: Gossypium hirsutum (assembly GCF_007990345.1). Lineage (NCBI taxonomy): Eukaryota > Viridiplantae > Streptophyta > Magnoliopsida > Malvales > Malvaceae > Gossypium > Gossypium hirsutum. The sequence continues at coordinate 56,023,843 of NC_053442.1, forward strand.
GTTAACTAACTCAGACAAAGAAATGGTTGTGAGATCTCTCGAGTCCTCCAATGAGGAGATTTTTGACTCAAACCTTTCAGGTAAGGTGGTAATAACCTTCTCAACAACCCTGCTGTCACTGAAATCTTCTCCAAGGAGTCTAATATTATTGACAGTAGCCATAATCCTATCAGAATATTGCTTGATAGTTTCTGACTCCTTCATCTTCAAATTTTCAAATTCCCTTCTCAGGTTGATGACTTGTTGTTGTCTGGTCTTGTCTGATCCCATAAATTCCTCTTTCAGCCTATCCCATGCCTGCTTGGGAGAGTCACAGGCCATGATACGAGTGAAAATAACATCAGACACTCCATTCTGTAGGCAAGCCATGGCTTTATGCTTCTTGGCTCGCTCCTCACCATGCTGCTTGATCTGAGCAATGGTTGGATTTGCTCTCAATGGTGGTGGCTCGACATCATTTTCAACTGCACTCCACAAATCAAGTGCTTGGAGGTAAGTTTTCATTTTAACTACCCAAATGTGGTAGTTTTCTCCAGCAAAAATTGGTGGTGGAGGAGGTGCAAAGCTCATGTTGCTCAAACTGGTTTGACAAACACGATTTTTTGAGTTTATTTTGAAACAAAAAAAAACTTAAACAACAGAGGTCCTCAAAGACAAGAGGCTCTGATTACCATTTGTTAGAAAAAGGCAGCAGCAACAATGAACAACAAAAAGCATAAGCTCATGAAAAACAGGAAGCAAAACAAAACAAAAGAACAAAATGAAAATCCAAAGAGAAGCAGTAAGTAACCGAATGAGAAAGTCATAGCTTTCATTTCCATTTCAAAATATAAAGGGGTTACAAAAATAATAATAATAATAATAATAAGTAAGTTACCTAAACTGTAACTGCTCCTACCAAATTTGGCAAGTTGCCAACTAAAATATTACAAAAGAAAAGCTGAAAAAATTCAGCTGTTACATCCATCAATTTCAAATCTAAAAATACTAGCTTTAGATATCAAGCAACTTGCCAACTTGTTAACATCACAAAAAATACAAATTTTAAACAAAAGAAAGTAGCTTCTGGTTCAATCTTCAACCAGACGTGCTGCTGCTGGAAGTTTGTTGCATTGCAGGCCAATGCTCAACATATGACTATGGTGCTAAAACAACGGCTGTTGGTGATGGGTTTATGGCCCAAGACATCTGGTTCCAAAATACAGCAGGGCCACAAAAGCATCAAGCAGTGGCCCTTCGTGTCGGAGCCGATCAATCGGTTATAAACTGGTGCCAGATTGATGGCTACCAAGACACACTTTACACCCACTCCAACCGCCAATTCTACAGAGATTCCGAAATTACTGGCACAGTGGACTTCATATTTGGTGATGCAGCAGTGGTGTTCCAGAATTGCAAACTGGTGGTCCGGAAGCCGATGGACAAGCAATCAAACATGGTTACAGCCCAAGGCAGAATATGTTAGACTTATGCAAAAATATTCAGAAAAGAAGACTTTCTTACTTTTTATTATTTCTTATTTAATGCATGTAGAAGTCTCATGCATTTATAGGCATACGTACAATAAAGAAACTGCTAGAACAGACTAACTGCAACTGATAACCATACTAACAGTCTTAACTACTTTGATAACTACTCTAACATTCCCCTTGCTTATTTGTTTTTGTAGTACAAAGATCTTTCGATGGCAGCACTCGAAGAGCACGTCTGAAGGAAGAAAATTGCTTAGGCGTGATTGGTTTTGTAAGAACATCTGCAATTTGTTGAGCAGAGGGAACAAAATTGACTTGTAAACAACCAGCAAGTATTTTTTCACGAACAAAATGATGGTCTATTTCAACGTGTTTCATTTTAGTATGATGAGTAGGATTTTCAGCAACAGATACTGTAGAAGAGTTGTCGCACCAGATGGTTGGTATCTTAGACATTGACATTCCAACTTCATTTAGCAACTGTTGAATAGATAGGAGTTCAGACACGCAGTTAGCCAAGCTGCGATATTCTGCTTCAGCAGAGGATCGAGAGACTACAGACTGTTTCTTTGAACACCAAGCCACCGGATTTGATCCAAGATATACCACATATCCAGAAGTGGAACGCCGATCTTCAATGGAAGAAGCCCAGTCAGCATCCGAATATCCTACCAGTTCTAGTTGTCCTGCTGTAAGACACAAACCATGGTCCATGGTGCCAGCTAAATATCTTAATACCCGTTTGACTGCTCTCCAGTGAGTGTCACTTGGTGCACTCATGTATTGGCTAAGTTTATTGGTGCAGAACGACAAGTCAGGCCGTGTAATACAGACATATTGAAGCATGCCCACAACACTTCTATATAAGTGCACATCAGCAAATGGAGGACTGCCATCAGAAGCTACTAGCTTAGGCGTGCTTACCATCGGAGTTGGTGTGGATGCTGCTCCAAGCATTCCAGTCTTCTCAAGTAGTTCAGTAACATATTTCTTTTGACTGAGCATCAGCCCCTGTGAAGTGCGTCGAACATCAATGCCCAAAAAAAACTGAGTGCTCCCATGTCCTTGAGAGCAAATTTGCTGTGAAGACGCTGCACAGTATCTTCAATGTCTTGATCATGACTTCCAGTAAGGACAATATCATCAACATATACCATGAGTAGAAGACACTTCCCATCAAACACACGAATGAACAAGGAGGAATCAGCTTTAGATGCTTGAAAATCGAGTTGAGTCACGAGATACTCCTTAAGAGTCTGAAACCAGGCACGAGGAGCTTGTCTCAAACCATACAGTGCTTTATTTAGTTTGCACACCAGTTTCTGACCAGAGGCACTTGGGACTTCAAAGCCAGGAGGTTGGTCCATGTATATTTCTTCAGTAAGCTTACCATTGAGGAAAGCATTGTTGATGTCGACTTGGCGAAGAGACCACCCCTGCATAATTGCAAGTGAAAGAACAGTGCGGATGGTGGAAGCTCGAACCACTGGACTATACGTATTATGAAAATCAAACCCAGCATGTTGAGAAAAACCTTTTGCAACTAACCGAGCCTTGTATCTGTCAATGGAGCCATCAGACTTTCTTTTTACCTTAAACAACCATTTGCACCCTACTGCCCTCCGATTCTCTGGAAGGGAGCACAAAGTCCAGGTATTATTTCGTGCCAAGGCTTGGAGCTCACTATAAACTGCTTCCTGCCAACACTCAAACATCATTGCCTCATGAATATTGGAAGGATCATCTTTTGGGGAAGAAGCTGCTGTACTAAGATACACCTTTGGCTTAAAAACTCCAGCCTTGCTTCTGGTAATCATGTGATGATTGTTGAGTGTCAAGGGTTGGAGGGTTTGCTCCTGTTGTTGAAGAGAAGTCGACACAGGTGCAGATTGTGGGGATGGTACTGTTTGTTGAGAAAAAGGTGGTAAAGGTGATAAAGTAGGTGTATTATGTATTATATTATGGGAAGCAGATTGTGAGTGAGACATTGAATGGGATGGAAAAGGTGTAGTGGAGGTAGGTGTTGAATGTGATGGGATAGGTGTAGTGGAGGTAGGTGGCGTATTTGGTGGAGGTGTAGGCAAAGTGCTAGAACACGACACATGAGGTGAAGGAACAACTAAAAGTTTAGCACTAACTTGTGGACTAGAAATAGGTGATGTGACTGGTGAACAATAACTTTTGTATGGAAAAGTAGTTTCATTAAAGGTGACATGACGGGTGACATAGAATTTGCCATTGGGGTCTTTACATTTATAACCTTTATGTACTGAGGAGTAACCTAGAAAAACACAGGGTATTGAACGAAATTGTAACTTTGTTTTGGTAAATGGCCGAATGTTGGGAAAGCATAAACAACCAAAAGTTCTAAGGTAAGAGTAATCGGGTTTTGTTTGGAATAGTTTTTCATATGGTGAGACATCACCCAAGGGATGAGAGGGTAACCTGTTAATCAAGAATACGGCACTGCAGAAGGCTTCATTCCAAAACATCAGAGGCATTGATGCATGAGCTAACATAGAAAGACCTGCTTCAACAATCTGCCTGTGTTTGCGTTCAACAAGGCCATTCTGAGTAGATGTGTAGGGACAAGTGAGTCGGTGCACAATACCTTGTTGATTAAGATAAGTTTTCAATGCCTGAAACTCTCCTCCCCCATCTGTCTGCAGAGACTTGAGCTTTGTTCCAAGTATTCTTTCAGCTTGGCGATGAAATTGTGGAAACACAGTTTGAATTTCAGTCTTGTTCTTCAGAAAATAAAGCCATGTATACCTAGAATAAGCATCGGTGAAGGCAACGTAATATCGAAAACCATTGGAAGCAATCGGAGCTGGTCCCCAAACATCAGCCACAACCAGTTGTAGAGGTGACGTATACACAGTTGCTGATTTTGTAAAAGGAAGCTTACATTCCTTACCAAGATGACATGCAACACAATCAACAAATTTATTACTATTAGTAAACGGTATATTACATCGTATAAGTGCTTTTGTAAGATTAGCACGACAGGGGTGTCCTAGTCGATAGTGCCAAACACTAAGAGGAAGTTTGACACTAGTCGAAAAACAATGAGCAGACTTAGAAGGCACATGAGCTCCAGTAGACTGATTAATATGAAGCCTGTATAACCCATGATGAACGGAACCACGAAGTAAAATCTCCCTTGTCTTCAAATCACGCACTTGGCACTGATCAGGGAAAAATTCAAACATGACCTTATTGTCTTTGGCAAACTTGGAGACAGATAATAGATTTTTAGTAATTCCAGGAACCAGTAACAAAGATCGCATGTACAGAGGTCGAGAGTGAGTAAGCAAGGACGACTATCCAGCAGACATAACAGGCAAAGCCGAACCATTGCCAACAAATACCTTACCTGGGCCTTTGAAAGATCCAGCATCACCAATGGAGCTGGCTGAATTTGTTAAATGATGCGTGGCCCCTGAATCCGGATACCAAGAATTATCAGCTACAGTTTCAGGGGTTGCTACATACGCCTGAGGTGGTGTTGGAGCTGTGCCAGAGGACGGCATGGGAACCTGTTGTGGAGGACTACCAACAAACGGATTAGTCCAAGTAGAAGATGGAGAAGTGGAAAAACACCAACCTGATGAATTCCATTGAGGTTGAGAAGAAGTGAACCAAGGCGTAGTAAAAGGACCGGAACCAGCCATGCTGATGTTTGCTTGTGGAGGAGGCCTGTAGTTGGTACTCTTGTAAGGAGTCAAACCGATGATAACAGCGATCAACAAGATGACCAGCCTTCCCACACAACTGACATTGAATTTTCGAGTGAAAAGAACGCCCTCGCCCACGCCCCCGACTCATAGACGATGGTTGATAAGAAGGAATGGAATCATTAGAAACTGTGGAGTCAGACGTTTGATGCGACACCACATTAGCTGAACTAGAAATTTCAGTACTCACAAGCTGTTGTCGTGCTTCAGCATCAAGAAGCATAGACACTACTCCTTGAATCGTGTAGGGAACTTGGCTGGAAGTAACAATGGTAATAATAGATTCATAGTCTGGAGGAAGTCCATTGAGAATTGCAGTGATGTGCTCATGCTCACTAATGATTTCACCACAACTGGCAAGATGATCACAGCAGCCTTTAATCTTGACTAAAAAATCTTTCATGCTCATTTCACCCTTGCGCTGAGAGTGCAAAGTCCGCCGATAAAACATCAACTTGGAAGTGGTTTTACTCCCATACAAGGCGACAACCGCTTTCCAGATCTTTGCACTTGTATCCATGCCAATAAGGTGAGGGAGGACGGACGGACTGATAGAAGATAATAGCCACGAAGCAAGTGCACTATCTTGTTGCTCAAAATGTGCAAACTCTGGATTTTCACAACAACCCCCACTGTCATCGGAAATAAGCTGAGTAGGAGGATCTTGATTCTCATCCAAGAAACGCTGAAGCTTGTGTGCTTTGACTGCCAAAAGAACTTGTTGTCGCCACAACAAATAGTTGCTATCATCAAGAAGAATACTGATCTTCTTTGATGAAAAAATCCTACTATCGACAACTGCATCAACAGAACTGCAAGCCATACTGAACATACACAGCGGAAAATCAAGCAAAAAACACCAAGAAACAACTTACCTCTGATACCATGTTAGACTTATGCAAAAATATTCAGAAAAGAAGACTTTCTTACTTTTTATTATTTCTTATTTAATGCATGTAGAAGTCTCATGCATTTATAGGCATACGTACAATAAAGAAACTGCTAGAACAGACTAACTGCAACTGATAACCATACTAACAGTCTTAACTACTTTGATAACTACTCTAACAGAATAGACCCGAACCAAAACACGGGTACTTCGATCCAAAGCTGTAATATAATAGCAAGTTCTGATCTTGAGCTAGTGAAAGGGTCCTTCAAGTCATATTTGGAGCGTCCCTGGAAGGAGTATTCAAGAGCTGTTGTTATGCAATCACACATTGGTGACCATATTGACCCATCAGGGTGGTCAGTTTGGAACGGGGATTTCGCATTGAAGACACTGTACTATGGGGAGTACGTGAACAAGGGACCTGGAGCTGGAACTAGCAAGCGAGTGAAATGGCCTGGCTATCATGTCATTACCAGTGCAGAAGAGGCCAAGAAATTCACTGTGGCTGGGCTTATACAAGGAGGATCATGGTTGAAACCTACTGGAGTCATATTTACTGAAGGGCTGTAAAATAAATTAGCTAGGCTTGGGTTCTTTTGACTTCAACTGTTTTCGTTTTGAATAAATGAAAGCTTCCTTTCATCCCTTTCACTGTAACATGAGTTTTCTGGTTCAATGAAGCTCCTGTTGTTTAATATAAGGATTGCTTTGAACAAGAGTCTGCCGCTGTCCTGTCTTACTCAATTCACTATCTTCTGTGGAAACAAATCAAGATTTCATAAATCAACACTGCTGGAATCAAGAGTAATTGACCATTGAATAACAGTCAAGTAATCAGATCATAAGTTTTTCAACTATGACGCCCTTAGAATTATAGAGATTCAGAGGTATTATACAAATAGAGGTAAAATTACCCCATGTAATAGGAGTCACTCTACTAAAAATTTATAAAGGGTAGAGGAATTTCTAGAAATTTAGCTGTATTAGATTGCCACAAGCAGAGTAGGAATATTATAATATATATACTAGATCATGCTTTGTATATAATATTTATATTAATATAAATAATTTATAAAAAAATATATAATGTAATGATTTAATTTTCAAGTAAATGAATTTAGAGTCATAATTAAATGATAATTATGTAATAAACAAACATATGATAAAAGATAATATAAAAATAATTGAAATATTAAATCACACAAAGATTACACCAACATACAATAAGTAACACATAAAAATTTAAATAAATTCATACGTATAAATCACTATGATAAATTATATGATATATGAGATGAAATAAGACACAATATAAACAAAAAAAGTAATCTTTAAGTTGAATCAATTCGATAGACCATGCAAAATATGATATACGCAAGAATGATATTGAACACGACACATACACAAAAATGTTAAAATATACATAGAATGCATTATTAGAATTTTAAATATAGAAATTCATGATACGTTGAATACAAACCAACATATGTAAATAAAAATATGAACACAATGACGAAATCGACAAAAATAAATTATTAACATCTAAATCTTAGATAATTTTATAAAATATTAAATTAAAAAATAATAAAGATATAAAAATTTTCATTTTAATCCTAACATAAAAACTCATTAAATATCCAATTTTATTTTACCACTACTTACCTCTTTAAAATCATTAAACACCTTTTCTAGCTTTAATAGATTGTTATATAGATTATTATAGATTTGATATTACTCCTAAAATCTCAACTTCAAATTGTAACATTTGAGTATATGCTATAAATTAGATTATAGTGACTGAAAAAAGTATATAAAAATATATTTATAAATAATTTATAAAAAAAATCAATAAGGTTTTGATTGACATAGTTAAACTCAAGCTCCAAAAGAATCAAGGTATTCTATGATAGTAATATTTTATATAAAAATATATGAAAACAATAAAAGCACCATGATATTATTATTTATTACCTTGTAAAAATAAAAGACTATGAAATATTTTTATACAATACTTACACTATCCAATTACCCTTTTCATCCCATGCTATTTAAATTATTGCAACAACGATGTTGTCATCTAAACTATAATTTAATCAACAATCCAATTAAAAATTTAAATAATATATACTAGCTTATGGCACACCCGATATGGGTGAAAAACAAAATTATGTAACAAATATAGTGATGAAAAATTGACATAAATGGCAAATGAGACTTTAATTGAATAGTAAAGTATAAAGGTAAAAAATTAAAAAGACATGAGTTCAAATCCTTTTACGAGTATATATATATATTTTTTATTTTTCTATATAAAATATAGAAAAAACAAAGACATCCTCAAAATAATACAATTTACTTCAAAACATAAGAATGTTTTTATTTTTTCTCAATTAAATTGATATTCAATTAATCCATAACATCAATTCAATCAAAATTTTTATAATAAGTATGGGTATATAATAAGTATAAATGTGTGCAGGCTTTGTCCATATTTATGATATTTAAGAAAGAAAAAAAATAAAACGGTAGGGATTTTGGGTTGAAACGATGAATATGACACCTTTCATTATATCTGCTTATGGTTGGATGATCCGTCTAGGCTTGAAAGTTCGCTTGAAAAATGAAAGGATTTGGCCAAAATGCAATATCTGAAAAATAGATTTAGGTAAAATTTAAGGTCCATTTTCTATATGGGTCGAGTCTTAGGCAAGATTTTTTTAGCTTGAACCTGATTCAGCCCGAATATATATTTTATGTTATAAAAACATTATATTAACTATATATGTTAAATAATAATTACATATTTATATTTATATTTATATTTATATTAAATCACTAATCCAATAACAATTAATCTCATTACATAAAATCTAAAACAAAACTTACCCAACTAAATAACCCAACCAAAATATAAAATTTTAAAATTTATATTTAATACAATAAAATATTTATTATATTTATTTGTGTTTTTTTAATATAATAAAACATTTATTATATTTATGGTAGTTTTTTAATATAAATATTTTTAATACCTTTTTAATGTGGTAGAAAACTTTTAATTTAACTTTTTTTAGTGATTTAGTATATTATATCTTTTAAAAAAATATTTTCAAATAAAAACTAGTTTAAAAAATGTTTACCTTTCTTAAAATTGAGTTAAGGAAAAAATGTAAACCAATTTTTCAGGTTGGACTGAGTTTGGGATTGAAAAATTGGTCTAGATACCTTACATGTATCTAGCTTAGCCCATGAGCACCTCTAGCTTTCACCAAACAAAAAATAAAGTAGCTCATTTTTTTACCAGAAAATAAAGCCACCTAGTTGTCACTCCGTTTTCATTTTGATAATTCAAATTGAAATTCTTGCAACTTCATTACCCAATTTTTGCAGCGTTTTCTTTTAGTCATCTAAGCGCTAAAGCTCTAATGGTGGTTGATAGTACATGCTACATCATGTTTACACTTTTATTTTGGTTATCCAATTTCTAGGTTGTTTTCATTTTGGGCCTCCAAAAAAATCTTATTTTAAGTATTGATCATGGTAAAAAAAATTAAGGATTGAAGTGAAAAGCGATAGAAACTAAAATAATACTTTTAAAAAATTGTCAAATTGCACTTGTTTATCCCCTTGCCGATAGTTCTATTTATTTTAATATTGAAAATTTAAATTCAAATTACCAAATCAATTAAATAAATTATTGAAAATTTTGTATCCCTTAATAGTGGTAGTCGATTTGTTACTAAATACTGAAATTAATTAATTTAATCTCCTTATAAAATTTAAAAATTTTATTTTGTATTTCTAAATTAAAATAAACTCAAATAACTCATCTTTAATAATTGTCCACGAAACCCAAATTTCTTTTGATTACGTGATCTTAAATCCTCCATGCTAAGTTAAAAGTAAAGAAAAATCCTTACAATTAATTAATTAAATTTATTTTTCATGCCAAACAAAACTTAAATTTTTTTTATTACTTCTTTACCCAAAAGAAAAACAAGCATAGAATATTTGAGATTATATAATCAAAAGAAATTTAAATTTTGTAAACAATTATTAAATACTAAAAATCTTATCACACGTGTATGCATGTGGAAATAATGCATTTAGAACATAGAGCTGTTTAAAAATGACATACAAATATATTTATTAAAGCTTCATATAAAAATTAAAAATCATTTTAGTTCAAATCGTTAAAAAAGTTCTATGTGCATGATGTCCTTGGTTCAAATCTCATTATAGAAAATTTTTTATTGATTTATAAAAATGTAAAAAGACAAAAATATCTACATAATAATATAACCTACTTTGCAAATAAAATAAATTTTTGGTAATTTCTTAACTGAGTTGGAACCTGGTTGATGGGTGACACTAACTCAATAAAAGGGTTAATAAATATTATAAATGAGTTAATTAAGTCAATTTCCTTAACAATAATATTGAAACATAAAATAAAATTGTAAAATTTGGAAAGAGTTTAAATTAATTAATTTTAATATTATAATAACAAATTGGTTGACATTAATAAGGGATAAAAAATTGCAATAATTTATTTAATTCTTTTGATTTTTACAATTTAAAGTTTCAATATTAAAAAAAATTTAGAAATTCTGGCAATTGATAAACAACTCCAATTTGACATATGTTTAATGCATTATTTTAGTTTCTATTGCCTTTTCACTTTAATCTACCTCAACCAATACTTAAAAAAGGATAAACATAATGTGGTGTGTACAATTAATTAACTAAAATGAAAGCACCTTTGTTATATAGTTATAATAAAAATAACACGACCCGAAATCCGACCCAATATAATAAAAGGCTACAGACATCCTAAATAGAGGGAACTTCTTCTTCTCTACTGCTAGACCATAATTCTCTCCCTTAAACCTTCACATTTATTGATCCAAAGTATCAACTACCTTAAAAATTAAGCACCTTTCTCTATTGCTCATCTAACCCTAAGAAAATCTCTAGGAAATGAAGAAGGTGATAAAAGAAGAAAAGAAAGTGTTTGAAGAAGAGAGAGAAAACATGTTTTGATTATGAAATATTGGGTTTTAAGCCTTCTAAGTTGGCGAGGGGAAGAAGAGAGAAAGCAAATTTTCGATGTTTATTTTTAGATCATTTTTCCTTTGTATATTTGTAAGTTAAGCATAATATTCCGTAGTCAAAATGACACGAATTCACTAGCTCCGTTGTCAAACGATGCCTGAAATTTCATCCAATGATTGACATTTGCATAAAAAACCAAATTTACTTTTAAAGATGCGGGCGGCACGAAAATTTGATTAAAATTGTTCAACAGTGCTAGATGAATCAAATAAAAGTATTTTCAGTTTTGTCTTATCATTCATAATTAAAATTTACTTAAAATATGGAATTATTCATGAATTGATTGGTTAATTGAATCTTACAAGCCTTCTTTTTTTAATAGACAAGAGGTGGTTTAGGGTTTCAACTCGGTGAATTAGATGTTTAGATTTTCAAAAGATTTATTTAAATTTCAACTTAGTCCTTTACTTTACGAAAATTGAGTAGTTAATCTAAATGTTGATGAATATGTGAAGTTAAATTGTAGCTTTTTTGTTAATTTATTGCATATAAATTGTTAAACTACTTATATTTGTTAATTCTTTAGATATAAATTGTTGAACGGTTTATTTTTAGGCTAACAATTTAATGAAAATGTTTAATAATATTACTCAATTGGATTAAGTATTTAATTTTCTTAAAATACGAGGATTAAATTTTGTAAGTTGAATTAGAAAGACTAATTTGTTAATTTTTGCAAAATAGAAAGACAAAATTTATAATTAAACCATTATCAAAGTATTTTTATTTAAATATAATTTTAAAAATTACTAAATATTAATATTTTGAATTTAATAATAAATGTGTAGCATCTATATATGCTATAAAAAAGTCATATTTTTATTCCTTTTAATGTTTACAAATTCTTCTAGTAAAATTAAATAAAATTATGTTACGATTACAATCGAAACTGTAACAGTTGTATATGAACTGCAAAAGATTTAAGGATAGGTTTGGATAGGTGATAGGGTGCGACGCGTTTAGCTTATTTTTTATCTCACGTTATATTATTTAATCTCATCGCTACCATTGTTTTTACACTAATCACAAATAACTGTCCTTCTTCTCCTCTCTCTCTCTCCCCCATAGCTTCTAGATTTTACCCGCATTCTAAGAAAAACAATACTTAACAAGACATTAGAATATCACTCGATCAAAACAATAAATCCCCACAACAACTAATTGTCACAATCTTGTGTTTTCTTAATCAAACAGACAAAGCTACCACCCGATTCTTTTCCGTTCATCTGTATTTCAAGACCCCATATCTCAATCTCACCTTTAGAACCCCACTTTCCCTTCATTTTCTTGCATTTTCTTTCTCATTTTCTCTTCCCTTGTTTCTTTCTCTCGAAAAAGTCATTTGATTACTTTCCTTTGCATGTTTTCCTTGACCATTCATTAAAACTGATAGCAAACAAGATGAAGAATAGAACTTTGCATCAATGCTTCTCTCGTAAATCTTTCAGCTATTGTACTCACCACATTTTATAGGTAAACTATAAAACATATCTCTTTATTATCATAATTTGCTATAGTTCCTAGGCTGGATACCTATATAGTTCCTCAATCACATATAGTTACTCCTCTGATAATCAACATTTCATCAACCTTTTTCTTTTTTGATCTTAAAGAAGCAAAAGTACAATCTCTCCACATTTACCAAAAGGTTCCTTCAACATTCCATCACTCTTTCAACTACCCCAACATCATGTCTGCCATCAAAGGCATTTGCAAAGGTTTCAAATACATTTCCAATATCTTTGGTGAGGCCCCCTTTTTTTTTATCTCTCTTTCTATATACATTAACATGGAAGCATTTGAGCATGTTTTCTAGGTTAGTTTGGTATTTTTGTGCTTTCAAACTGAGGTGAGCAAGGGTTATTGTTGTTGTAGTTGTGAAAGAGCGAGAGATGGAAATTGGGAACCCCACAGATGTTAAGCATGTGGCACACGTTGGTTTGGATAGCTCTTCCGACACTGCACCCAGTTGGGTATGTTCAATAATTTTTGATTCAATATTCAACAACTAAATTTGTATAGGCAAGCTATGTTGTATTCATGTTTTAATTATTTGCTTGGCTTGGAATATATTACAGATGAATGAATTCAAGACAGGCCTTGATTCAACAGCAAAACCAATCCGCAAATCTAGAGTTTCTAATCCTACATTTATTTCAACATGCTCCTCCCAAGGCACATTTTCTCTATACTTACCTTATTTTCCTTTGTACATAATGAATGTTTCCAAAATGATGAATGCTTGGATCATTCCCAACCTTTAATTATTATTTTTGTTATAGGTGTTGACCTATCTGTGGGATCACAACCTGCAACAGAGATGACGAGAGACCGTTCTTGCACAGATCTTCCAAATATTACTAAGAAACAAAAACGAAAAAAGAAGAACCCTTCCATTTCCAAATCTCCTTCCTTGAAATCTTCACGAATATCGAAGACTAAGTATACTCAATTGGCTCCAACTACAGACTTTGAAATGTAAGATTACACGACTTTTGATTTGAACTCATCAAAGACCAATATTAAGAAAATGATTACCGATCAGTAGGAATTAGTTTGAACAAAGCTTTGTGTAAATTGGAATTCATATATACAGATAAAAAAAGGAATGACCAATGTATGAATCCAAATCCCAAGGATGTGAGACTTATCTATAGGCAATAGAAGATATTTAGTTTCATGGAGGAAAGTTTTATTGTAATTGTTGGTAGAATGGTTTGTTAATTTAGATTATCAGTTTCGAACAAAGTTTGTAAGGGAATCTAATTATTTTCATGTTATGGATGAAAATAATTATCTATTTTAACATCTTGATTTACCAACCAACTCTTTTATCGTCTCCTTTGTGTCACACACTGACAACAACACTTTTAAGTGTCGTTCTAAATTTTTTATTAGAAAACATGTTCTTTATAAAAAGTCAAGGGTAAGAAAGAGTTTTTTTTTTAAACTAACATATTACATTTTGGTACATGAGTTATGAATAAAATCATGAGAAATTAACGAAAGCTGTAAGGTATGTAATCATGTCATTTTCTTTAAGGTTTTAATTTGGCTCTATTGTATATGTTAATATACAAAAGAGTTATTAATAAATAAACTTAAAGAATATAATGAAATCCGATAAATATTAATATTTTGCATTGACGGAAATATATAATCCATTGAGCATTGAGCTATGTATAACAATAACATCAATTTTTATAAATAACATATATAATAAACTTTTATAGAAAAATTTATGAATACGAGAAGATGGAGAAAGAATTAAATAAAGTTTGTTTTAGATATTTTTTCTTTTGGTTTCAATCCAAGCAAAATCAAAATTCATCATTCATTTACGACATCTCTCAAATCTATGCACATCCTATGAGATTGACAACGTGAATTAAAGAAATCACAAATTATGAATATGACAAGGAAAGCACAAAGTGAAGCATTTAAAGTCCGCCTACAGTCAAACCATGGAAATTTCAAGGACTATTCTATAGACAATACATAGCATGCTTTCAAATCATATTTAATCACATAAACTCATATGCTATCTAATTTGAAATTACATCCAATGTCCTCAAGTCAAATACATGTAAAATCTAGATGTGAAAATTTTTAAAAATTGGCTAAAAGCTACTAAAAATAGAAAAGCTTGAATGAAAACATTGTAAATCCCACCCCCAAACTTAAATTAAACATTATCCTCAATGTTTAAAAGTAAAGGAAAAAAGAAAACTCCCTCAATTTAAGCTCAAAATACACTTCCTAGTGGGATGTCTAGTGCTTCTATAAAAATGACAATACATAAGTCTTGCATTTTCTTTATTAGTAGGTTGATTTTCAACATTTGGTAGATGTATACTACTTTCTTTAATCCACTTATTCAATAGCTTAAGAACTTTCTCCATAGAATATAGAAGTGGTGGTGGAGAAACTTATTCACCATGGCTAAGCTTGGACTTTTTGTAAGGTTTTTTTTTTAAGCTGGTTCTTTTACAATCTCTTTTAGAGTAGAAAATGAAGTTAGTGATAAGTTTTGCAAGTAGAGTTGAAATTCATCAAACATTTCTTAGCTGCACACTTTGACAAACTCTTTCTCATCATGAGCTTCTTGTATATCTAAAACTTTTTTCTGTAAAACGTTGGATGTAATCCATCATGTCTTCTTTTTTTCTTTTAATACTGTCTCCTTAATTCAATAAGAGTAACCATCTCCCGAGTGAAGAAAAATTTCCCTCCAAACATATTGTTCATTTGATTATAAGCTTTCACAAATCAGGAAGTAAGATTGACATGCCAAGTGTATGCCTTTTCAATCAAGGATTTGGAAAACTCTTTTAAATTTAGATATTCATAAAGTCTAACTACTTCGAAAGTTTTCACTAATTTCATCACATGTTCACAAGCATCTTTAATCTTCCCATTAATTTTCTTAAATTCATGACTTTCATAATTCTTAGGATATGTCTTAGCAGCTATACTAGTTGGATTTGGTAACTTGATATCAAATGTAGAAAAGCTCAAGCTTTTATTCCTATCCTCAAGTAACCTCTTGAGTTTTTCCTTAGTGAAATAACCTAGAGAAGTAGCTTCTGGAGTAGTCACAGTAGAATTAATAGCAACATCGGTATAAACCCTATCAACAACTAGAAAAACCCTATAGATAGTAGTATATAGGTTAAAAATATTAGTGTTTTTGGATGATATATAGTTATTGGGTGTATTGTCTCCATTGCTAGTGTTCATGTTAGGAAGAGTTGTTCCATTAGAAGTATTTTCACCTCCATTCATAAGTTGATCTTGTGAAGTTGTACAAGAAGATACAAGCTTGAAATGGTTTTCATCATTTGTATATTATTCTCTTCTAAATTTTACATCCTCTCTATAATACCCAATTTTAGTCCGGGCTCACATATGGAAACATAATTTTAGAGGATATACAATCTTAGATATGATATGCAATTTTAGATATGATATATGCAATCTTAGATATGATATATACAATCTTAGAATATATGATTTTGTAATCTTAGAGATTTAATTTGTAGATACCCTTTAATCTTAGCCGTTGATGTAATTGATCTGTACCGTTGGATTTGGGGAGGCTCAGCTATAAATAGAGGCCTCTCCCTTCATTGTTCGAAAAAAAGAATCAATAAAAAAGGGAGAATGATTGGCAGTTTTTTAAAGGTGGCTTACTGTTTTCTTTTTTTTTTTCTTTTTCGATTATTTTTTACTTATTTACGATTTTAAAAAAAGGAGAAGGTGATACCATTGCGAATTTTATTTATTTATTTTATTAAGCCCTAATAAAGTGACGCGTTTCAAAGGATGGAGATATTTTCCCATTCAAGCCCTATGAGTTATTCACGCCTTTTAATTGGGCCCTTCATTTTTTTTAAATTATGTTGATTTTCAATTTAATCCTTAATCTTTCATTTTAGGTTTTTAGTCTATTTTATTAATTTTGTTATTATTATTATTATATTATATATTATTATTATTATACCTACATATATATATGCGCATATCCATGTTAATATATATACATATATATTTTAAACGTTTTAATATATATACATATTATATACATACTTTATTATTATTTTATTTTCATAGTTTTTTATACATATATATATACACATTTATATTTCATAATATTTATACGTTTGCCCATGTTCTATGATTTTTATATGTTTATACATTTTTGTAATATATACACATATATTTATACTCCATTCAAAGCTTATTATAAATATTTTCCACGTTTTATATTATAATTATATATTTCATTTTTTTTGTAAATGCATGAATATATTTTATATGTATATATTTATATTTTCCTTGTTTTCATAAATGCATTATGTATTTTATATATATAAGTTTTATAACCCAAAATTTTATGAGTAAATTATCTTTATGTCTTTTATTCTTCATAATTTCAAATGTATATATATTTTGTACTTTTTCTCTTTATATTTTTTTTGTTTATTTCCTTCATTTGCTTATTAATTTATGTTTTAATTTATATTCATTTGATATTTTACATGTCGTTGTTTATGTACATTAATTTCGTTTATTTCTATGTCATTGTTGTATTTATTATTACATTTTATATTTAATGTAGCATCACATCATTTTTTTCGTTTTTAAAATTTTCAAAATTGAGATAACACTCGTATTTAAGATTTTCAAGGAAATTGAGCCCTAACGTATTGAGTTCCGATTTTCTTCGTTAAATCCAACGATCGAGGGTTGCTCATTAATAAAAAATATATAAAATAAAAAGCTTGTTGTTGGGGAGTTAAATATGTTGTATCCTAACATATTGGATGTGACGTATTGATTTCTCGAGACAAAGATTTTTTGAAAAAATAATAATAAAGGAAATATTTCAAGTTTGGGGTTTTGAGGAATTGTGCCATAATGTATTGGGCCGCGATTTCTTAAATCTTAAACAAATGAATATTCTTTTAAATTTTTATTACACGAGTTTTAGACTAATTCATTTTGAGGAAATTAGAATGTTGTGCCCTAACGCATTGGGTGTGACATTTTCTTTCTTCGAAATGATAAGGGTCTTAATAAGTAACATTTTTAAGTTTTTGCTAAGGATTATATTTTTCAAATTTTCAACATTAAGACACTAATTAATTAACTAGGTACCAATTTTGGGCATTACGAGGGTGCTAATCGTTCCTCGTAGGTAACTGACTCCCGGATCCTTTTTTCTAAAACTCGTAGACTAAAGCCGTTTTTTAGGTGATCCAATCACACCTTAATAAAAGATTGGTGGCGACACCCAATTTTCATTTTTTTAAAGTCAAAAACCTAAATTTTTTGTTTTTAAAAAATGGTTTCGACAGCTTGGCGACTCCACTGGGGACACATACGAGAGTCGAGCCACAAAGTTGATTAATTTCTGTCTTATTGTCGAGAAAATATTTTTTTAAAAAAATCATGAGATCATTGTGCATCCATTTATTTTCTTGCTTAATTGATCTTTGCATTATTCATTACATGAGTTGAATGATTTTACCCTTCTAAGTGGGAGTGAGAAACTATTCCTTCGTGAGGTTTTCACCTCCGTATAGGATAGTGGATCGCTTTCGGAATACATCAGTACCTATGCCTTTGTGAGATTATCATCTCCGTATAGTCATAAGGAGCTTGTCATAAGGAAATGAGTTTCTTGATAAAGGGGATGACAATATGGTTGTCCGAATATGGTCCAAGAACAAGTGATAAGAGAAAGATGATAATTTAATGGAGGACTACGCGATTATGGCTCCATTGCCCAGGGATTCAAGATGACAAAGATTATTCGAGAGCTGCTGAACCTTCTTAAAGAGAAGCCAACGAGCATCACGAGGATGAGTGAGCAACAAGTTACGGCCTGGATTGAGCAAAAAAGAGATAGAAGAGACGTTTTTTGAAGAGTTCGTGAGATTTATCTTAACACTCGAATGAAGAAGAGGATCAAATATCTTCTCTTATGAGGGCAAGGTCATATAAATATCCACTTTATGTAAAGAGATTTGTTTTCTAGTAAAGTTTTCTAAATAGAATTGAATCAGAATCAACATCTCTTTATGCATTCATTGCATGCATCCGCGTTACATGACATCAAACGCATTAAAATCCACTAAAAGAGCCTAATTGATTAAAATCATTCTTCAGCTAATTTGGAAACCAACCAACTTGCCAAACACCGTTATAGTACCCGAGCAAAGTCAGGAGGCATGGACCAAAGATTGGATAGAATAGAGCAAATGCAAATACAGATGCAAGAGCAATTGACCAAATTTCAACAAAATATGAAGGATCAGATGCTAGAATTCCAAAGCAATGTGATAAACCAGTTAACCCAGTTATTGGCTAGAGGGTTAGAAAGAGAGGAAAACCCAGTGGTCCACTTTGGGGAGGATAAAGAAGACCCTAATTATCCTTCAAATTTTATCCCGATAAGTGTCCAGCCAGATATGCACCCACAAGGGGCACCCCTTACTATCAAATCCCAGCAATATCAAACCAATACCTTAACACAAATGAATCGCCCGATAGGCTCAAGATCCAATTTGAAAAACAATTTAGTCAATCTTATTGCTCTTGATAATCCAGCAGAAATAAAACAGGCGAGGGTAGAATACTCAGATACTATAAAGGCCACAAAGAGAAAGGGGAATAAGGGGGATAATGTAGGCCGATATCACAAAGGCCACTCAAAACCAATCACTGTGGGCCGGCCAAACACAGAAACCACCAGACATCAGAGTCCTTTAAAGCACGAATCTAGTGGGAAACCAGGTACTGAGAAGCTCCAGTTCACACCAATTCTGATGGTGTATAAGGAGCTGTATCAAAGCTTATTCGATGTGCACGTTGTTGCACCTTTCTACTCAAAACCCCCACAACCTCCGTACCCTAAATGGTATGATACAAACACGCAATGTGATTATCATGCGGGAATTACGGGGCACTCAGTAGAGAATTGCATTGCCTTCAAAAAGTTAGTTGAAAGACTCATCAATATAGGCGTTGTCAAATTTGATGGTTCATCTAGTGCAGAAAATCTGCTACCCAATCACATCGATGATGGGGTGAATGCAATGTATGAAGAAGTGTTAGGAAGCGTTCACATTAATGCCGTGCATGAAGACAACTGAAAAGGGTCCTTGTTAGATATTCGCCCTCATCAACTTAGAAGTGCTCTAAATAATTGGACTGCGAAAGAAATCCCTATAGTTTTTAGAGCTTATTTAAAGTAATACTCAGAACACTTGTTGCTTTTAGCCTAGAAGCAATGAGAACTTTTTGTGAAATAGGCTAATGTCTGAATGTTATTATTTTAATGAAAAACATCTTTGCATTTTGAGCAAATGTTCTTCTATTCTTTTCATGTGAATAATTATTCTTTCATTCTTTTGAATAATTCTTTCATTCATAATTATATTATACAAATAATTATTCGTAAATTCACACATTCTTTTGTATATTCTTTTGCGCTTACTATGGGTCCCCAGATATCAATGACATAAGTGACGCTACTACTGACTCAGAATCTCCTTCTGAGCGAGACATGTGTTTAGAGGGATCTCATGACTTTGATGATGACATAGATCGTAGCCTATTTCTGGACCTGTTAAGGATGGTAGAACAAGTCGAGAAATGGATCTTACCCTACAAAAAAATCATTGGGATACATGACTTCTCCTTATGTAGGGCATGAAGGTCATTTGGTCAATCTCGCCAAAAGATTCTGACGGTTATCGATTCGTCTTTGTGGTCGTCAATTACTTTACTAAATGGGTGAAAGTTGCATCGTATGCCAATGTCATAAAGTCTACAGTCAACAAATTCTTAAAGAATCCTATGTCAGTATGGAACCCCAAAAAGATCATATCTGACAATGTACTAAATTTGAACAATAGCATAATATCAAAGGTTTGCAGTCTATTCGTGATTAATGCCACATCGCAAAAAAAAACTCTGCCGGGGCAATGCCATTCTCCTGAGTCTATTGCGGTATTGCCTATTGAAGACAGGATTCTTTCTCTCTGAGTTTTTGGATTAATTCCGATTGAAGAGAAATGTTTAAAGTTATTCATCATGGTCAAATGTGCCAAAAGCAAATGATACGAGCTCACAAAAAAGGTCCGCTCTATTGAATTCTTTGAGAGGGACCTGGTACTGAAGAAGATCCTTCCCATACAAAGAAGAACTTCATCCCAAGTTGGAAAAGATCTTATGTGGAAGGCCTTATCTGAAAAGCGTCGATTTTGATTAGAAGGGATAATAGGGACATGTCTAATCCTATGAGTTTAGATTCAAATTTTTCAAAAAAAAAAAAGAGAAAGAAAGAAAAGAAAAAGAAAGAAAAATGAGAGGCCAAGGTAAAAATCTGCAAAGGACGCCTTGAGACGAAAGAGGATTTGAGTTGAAAACTCGAAAAGGGCGGCTCAAATATTTGATCAGAATGGGGCATGAGGTAATCAGAGCAACTCAAATTTTGATTGGGGCATATGATGATCTTGCTATACCTGAATTAACAGGAAAGGTAGGCGACATATTGGGGCATCAACAAAGCACTGTAGATCTCCTAAACACATGTCAAACTCAGAATGGTCTTCAGAAAGTTTGTACAGAGAAGCTCAAGTTGCGATATCTGGGGCACCAAATTTTTATACTATTTATATTGAATTTTTTGTTCTTAGAATACTTCATTCTTTTCCAAAGATACATATTCCCAATCAATTTCTTTGTTTACTATTTTTGATAATCTATTCCTTTCGAGCTATGCTCAAAATTAACTTTATTCTTATCCATTGTTATGACCTTTTTACAAGCATGTTGCATTGGAATAATGATTAATGGACTAATAAAACTTTCACAAAGGAAGTTTTGCATATTATTTAGAAGTTTCTAAATAATACAGGAACCTGAAACAAGACTATTGTTTAGAATACACCAAGTTTAAAGGTTTGAAATTTGAGAAGGAAGAGTCTAAATAAGGACTTTCTCTTCGGATTTTGTTGTCAAAAAGTATCGATTGAGCAAAATAACGAGATTTCGTGTCGGTGATAAGGCTTAAATAAAAAATGATCACCAGGCAATAGAAAGAGGTTCCCTCGGAGAAGAAAGCCTTCATTTGAGCATAAGCCTTTGGTACAACACCATAGGCATAGTGTAAAGGACCAAAGAACTTCACATTTTGTAGCCTTGAATTGTGATAGGAGTGAATTGAGAAAAAGCTGTATATGTCTACCCTCGGGTTGCAGTAGGAGAATAATTGTACAAATTTTGCGTCCTAGTGGATTGAACTTTGAAGTTTACAGTAGGGGCAATCTGACTAAATGGAAATGCCAGCTGAGCGAAGGCGTTACGGCGCATCAGTGATAAAACCTTAATAAATGTCGAGCAATGATAAAGAAAGTTCGCTGTAAAAAAATAACATTCCGCATTCCTGCAAACATTATTCATACATACCTAGTTAGGAGCATTTGACTCATTCTGATCATGACATCCTAATCACTAGGCATGATTAGGTTCATAAAATGAATTATACAGGTCATGTTCCCCAGAGAACAAACCGGTGAAACGC
Source organism: Gossypium hirsutum (assembly GCF_007990345.1). Lineage (NCBI taxonomy): Eukaryota > Viridiplantae > Streptophyta > Magnoliopsida > Malvales > Malvaceae > Gossypium > Gossypium hirsutum. The sequence goes on from NC_053442.1 coordinate 56,046,154, forward strand.
CAAGCCTTGTCTCCTTGAGCAGCAGCGGAGAAGGTTGAAGATTGTAGATCTTATCTCCCTAAGAGTAGTGGAACAGATCGAAGACGGCAAATCTTATCTTTCCAAGATAGCGGGAAGTAGATTTAAGCCACCAAGCCTTGTCTCCCTGAGCAGCAGCGGAGTAGGTTGAAGATTGTAGATCTTATCTCCCTAAGTAGTAGTGGAGCAGATCAAAGACGGTAAATCTTATCTTTCCAAGATAGTGGGAAGCAAATTTAAGCCACCAAGCCTTATCTCCTTCAGCAACAGCGGAGTAGTTGAAGATTGTAGATCTTATCTCCCTAAGCAGTAGTGAAGCAGATCAAATACGGTAAATCTTATCTTTCGAAGATAATGGGAAGCAGATTTAAGCCACAAAGCCTTGTCTCCCTAAGCAGCAGCGGAGTAAGTTGTAGATCCTATCTCCCTAAGCAGTAGTGGAGCAGATCAAAGACGGAAAATCTTATCTTTCCAAGATAGTGGGAAGCAGATTTAAGCCACCAAGCCTTATCTCCCTGAGCAGCAGCGGAGTAGGTTGAAGATGGCAAATCTTATCTCCCTGAAGTTGCAGTGGAGCAAATTAAAACCGATAATCCTATCTCCTTGAAGTTGCAGTGGAGCGGATTAAAACCTTGGATCTTATCTCTCTGAAGTTGCAGAGAGCAGATCGCATCTAGTCTTATCTCTCTGAAGTTGCAGTGGAGCAGACTCAGCAGCAAGTCTTATCCTCCTGAAGTTGCAGTGAGGTAGACTGAAGATAGCAAATCTTATCTCCCTGAAGTTGCAGTGGAGCAGATTAGAGCCGATAATCCTATCTCCCTGAAATTGCAGTGGAGCGGATCAAAACCTTGGGTCTTTTCTATCTGAAGTTGCAGAGAGCAGATCGCATCTAGTCTTATCTCCCTGAAGTTGCAGTGGAGCAGGCTAAGTAAACAAGTCTCATCCTCCTGAAGTTGCAGTGAGGCAGACTAAATAAACAAATCCTGTCTCCCTAAGTTGTAGTGGAGTGGATTAGAGTGATGGATTTTATCTCTCTGAAATTACAGTTAAGCAGATTAAAAGTTACGAGTCACCAATCCTATCTCTCCGATGTTGCGGTGGAGTGGATGGAGACACCAATTCCTATACCTCTGAAGATGCAGTAGGATGGATGTGGCTGCTTGAAGGAGAAGAGCACCAAGATCCAGCGTGACCGGGCAAAAATTGGCCATTTCTAAAGTCTTTGCTCCGTTCCTGTTACACGACAACGAGCAAATAGGGGCAGCTGTAATACCCAATTTTAGCCCGGGCTCACATATAGAAACATAATTTTCGAGGATATACAATCTTAGATATGATATGCAATCTTAGATATGATATATGCAATCTTAGATATGATATATGCAATCTTAGATATGATATATACATTATTAGAAGATATGATTTTGTAATCTTAGAGATTTAATTTGTAGATACCCTTTAATCTTAGCCGTTGATGTAATTGATCTGTACCGTTGGATTTGGGGATGCTCAGCTATAAATAGAGACCTCTCCCTTCATTGTTCGAAAAAAAAAGAATCAATAAAAAAGGGAGAACGATTGGCAGTTTTTTAAAGGTGGCCTACTGTTTTCTTTTTTTTCGATTATTTTTACTTATTTACGATTTTAAAAAAGGGAGAAGGTGATACCACTGCGAATTTTATTTATTTATTTTATTTAGCCCTAATAAAGTGACGCGTTTCAAAGGATGGAGATATTTTCCCATTCGAGCCCTATGAGTTATTCGCGCCTTTTAATTAGGCCCTTCATTTTTTTAAATTATGTTGATTTTCAATTTAATCCTTAATCTTTCATTTTAGGTTTTTAGTCTATTTTATTAATTTTATTATTATTATATTATGTATTATTATTATTATACCTACATATATATGTGCGCATATCCATGTTAATATATATACATATATATTTTAAACGTTTTAATATATATACATATTATATAGATACTTTATTATTGTTTTATTTTCATAGTTTTATACATATATATACACATTTATATTTCATAATATTTATACGTTTTCCCATGTTCTATGATTTTTATATGTTTATACATTTTTGTAATATATACACATATATTTATACTCCATTCAAAGCTTATTATAAATATTTTCTACGTTTTATATTATAATTATATATGTCATTTTTTTGTAAATGCATGAATATATTTTATATGTATATATTTATATTTTCCTTGTTTTAATAAATGCATTATGTATTTTATATATATATAAGTTTTATAACCCAAAATTTTATGAGTAAATTATCTTTATGTCTTTTATTCTTCATAATTTCAAATGTATATATATTTTGTACTTTTTCTCTTTATTTTTTTTGTTTATTTCCTTCATTTGCTTATTAATTTATTTTTTAATTTATATTCATTTGATATTTTACATGTCGTTGTTTATGTACATTAATTTTGTTTATTTCTATGTCATTGTTGTATTTATTATTACATTTTATATTTAATGTAGCATCACATCATTTTATTTTGATTTTAAAATTTTCAAAATTGAGATAACACTCGTATTTAGGATTTTCAAGGAAATTGAGCCCTAATGTATTGAGTTCCGATTTTCTTCGTTAAATCCAACGATCGAGGGTTGCTCATTAATAAAAAATATATAAAATAAAAAGCTTGTTGTTGGGGAGTTAAATATGTTGTATCCTAACGTATTGGATGTGACGTATTGATTTCTCGAGACAAAAATTTTTTGAAAAAATAATAATAAAGGAAATATTTCAAGTTTGGGGTTTTGAGGAATTGTGCCCTAACGTATTGGGCCGCGATTTCTTAAATATTAAACAAATGAATATTCTTTTAAAATTTTATTACACGAGTTTTAGACTAATTCATTTTTGAGGAAATTAGAATGTTGTGCCCTAACACATTGGGTGTGACATTTTCTTTCTTCGAAATGATAAGGGTCTTAATAAGTAACGTTTTTAAGTTTTTGCTAAGGATTATATTTTTCAAATTTTCGACATTAAGACACTAATTAATTAACTAGGTACCAATTTTGGGCATTACGAGGGTGCTAATCGTTCCTCGTAGGTAACTGACTCCCGGATCCGTTTTTCTAAAACTCGTAGACCAAAGCCATTTTTTAGGTGATCCAATCACACCTTAATAAAAGATTGGTGGCGACTCCCAATTTTCATTTTTTAAAGTCAACAACCTAAATTTTTTGTTTTTAAAAATGGTTTCGACACTCTCTTGAGAGGCTTTAATCATGTTCATAATTCTTGAATGAAGGTAGGAATATAATTGTTTAGATTTCCGGTAGAGCTATCCATGTCTTTTGTTTGTCTAAGTGTTGAAGTTTTTCAGTTCGTACAATCACTCCTCCCTAGTGGAGTTACCAAAATGTAGAGAGCTCTTTTGTAAGAAGAGCGAGGATGACAAATAAGTGAAATGAGATGTGTTAGAAAATGATGAAGAGGAAGAATGAAGTAGACTCGATAGAAATGAGTGCAACGGTTGGTGGTGGTTTGAGTGGCAGAGAAAGAAGAACACGGTTAAGGATGAGGAACTGGGACTTTGTATGATTACTCAAGTTGAGTTACGAGCATGCTATGAGAGGCTCAATCTAGCTTGGGACAAGGGATATAAAATGTTGTTATCGAATTCGATAATAGCATTATTTGAAAATCCATAATTTATTTATTTTGAAAATTAGAGTCCTCCTCAAGAATTTGTTTATTTTGAAAATACGTCGTAAGATCTGATTACACAAATATCAGGTTTATTTGAAAGCATTTATTACTTAACTAATTTATTGAAAACAATGTAGTTTACACTTTCCAAAATATATAGGTTTGCAGCAGAAATCTTTAGTACGTTAATATTTAGGAAAAACACAATTTGTTGTTTGAAAATCCAAAATTTTGCATATAAAATGAATGTTGTCAATTTAAAAACGCATAAACAATTTCTAGTGAAAAAGAAAATGATAACAAGAACAAAATCCAAAAACCGAACAGTCCCAAAATGTCCAAACAATCTAGAAATAACAAAACCCATAAAACTAAGACAAATAGAATGATTAACTAATTAAGTTCTAACCGAGCTCCGTTGCTTCGACCCACCTTAAGTCTGAGGGTTACCTGAAAATGTCAGACAACAGAAAGTGAGTTTTTGAAACTTAGTGTGCAACACATCGTGCAAAAATCAGTCAAACATGTTTATATATTTATATCATTGACAGAGCTTATTAAAATGTAAGAGATGCAGACATAAAGAATCCTACTCCCATCCGTTACACACCATCTTCGACCATCCCAACACACCATATAGGATATTATATATCCATCCAACCCTACATACCGTTTAGCATCAATAGGACACTTCTGAGAGTATTTGCAATTATGCTGCCAGTTTATTAGGTGATTTATCACCGTTTACAAAAATATATGTGGTTGAGCCACCAAATACAGTAGGTTATTAAACTGTTTGCACTTCCTCCATATAACAAACCCTAACCCAGATGCAAATGAAGAACTAAAAAATATCATATAAGCCTTCAACGAACATGCTTATAATGATAGATACAGAACATATATACACTTTTCAGATAAACATAACATACTATAGATTTTATCTATCTTATTTCATTTTGAACATACGTATTTACAACAAATTTTCGCTAACAGATGATCATAATTCGTGTTTTATAGCTTAATTAATAACATACCAACTCTATGGAAGGCCTACAATTGATCCAAATGATGTTTACGACCCTAGGGAAAAATTTAGAATTTTGGGCCCACACACTTGTGTGGCCCACACGGCCTGGCACACGGTTCAATGCATGACATGTCATACGGCCATGTGTCACATGTGGCCTACCACAAGACTGTGTGGTGTCGACAGAGTAGTTTTTTGGCTTTACCATTTGCTATTTTTCGGGTTTCTCGTTACACACTTGGAGGTTTTCTGACGCTAATTCCAAAACTGAATAAACCAACACCTAAATTGATAATTATCATAACCAAATTTTAGTAACAGTTCGCGAAACTTAATAAGAATTCAACCACAAATGTACTCAATTAACCCCTAAAAGCATATTCGGATACTTGCTCAAAAAAAGTAGCAACTAAACAACGTCTAAGTCGTTGGGCGACCTCCAATTAAATCTCGTTCTTCTCCTAAAAATGCATCAAAATCATTAAAAAAATAAAAATACAAACTTAATACAACCCTTATACCTAAAAATAGTTATAACCTACGCATATAAAAGAGAACAAAAACAAAACTTACTGCTGATTTGCGGTCAACAGATCAAGGATTAAGGTTTCCTAAAAAAATAGTAACAAAAAAAAGAGAAAGAAGATATAGTGTTATGAAAGAACTCAACAAGAAGGAAAAAATTAAAGAAAACGTGGAATTTAGGAAAAGAAGAATGGTAACGAAATTGAAACAAAAATTAAAACAAATAAAATAAAGAAATAAAATAGTATAAGAGATGTGGTGCAAACGTGCCAAACTGTTTTGTTTTGAGAAATTAGAAAAACAAATAAAACAGACAAATTAAAATAATAATAATAACAAAAGATAATAACCACCCAACCAATTTGATTCTAATATCTAATCAGGTTTGCTACACAATTCAAAATCCATCCTAATATCTTATCAGCTTTCCTACACAATTCGAAATCCATCCAAACTCTACCATCTGGTGGTTCAACAGAAATAACAAAAATATATATATTGCCAATTCGCTCACGCAAAGATTCGGACCCAAGACCCCTAGCACATATTCAAAACCCTTAACCATTGAAGTAGACACTTATTGATGGAAAAGTTAACAAAACATAAATTCATATTTTTGGGGCATTACAAGTCTACCCCCTACAAGAAATTTAAGCTTCAAAATTTTACCTGATTCAAATAGATGTGGATATTGTTGTCAAATCGAATCCTCAGGTTCTTAAGTGGCTTCCTCAGTTCTATGATTCCACCATAAAACCTTAATTAAAGGAATGATCTTCCTCCTCAAGATCCTAGTGTCTTGATTTAGAATTTGAACTGAGCCCCCTTCGAATGTCAAATCCAAGCTTACCTCAATCTCCTCAACAAATACAATATGAGATGGGTTCGAGTGATACCGTTTCAACATAGAGACGTGAAAAACAACATGAATGCGGTCCAACTCTAGAGGTAGCTTTAACTAATAGGTGACCGGTCCCATACGTTTCAGAATCCGATAAGGTTCAATAAACCTAGGGTTCAACTTGCCTCTACGTCCAAACCGAAGGACCTTTTCCTCGTAGATACCCTAAGAAACACTTAGTCACCAATTGAATACTCGATATCTCTCCTTTTCAGATTCGAATAAGACTTCTATCTATCAGAAGCTGCCTTAATACGATCCTGTATTAGTCTAAATTTATCCTTAGCCTTAGAAACCAACTCAGGACCCAAAACTTGTCACTCACCTAACTCAGTTTAGCACAATGAGGTACGACACTTACGACAATACAAAACCTCGTAAGGTGCCATCTAAATACTGGGTTGGAAACTATTATTATATGCAAACTCAACCAATGGAAGAAATTCCTCTTAACTACTTTGGAAATCAATGTCGCAACTTTGCAACATATCCTCCAGTATCTGAATAACCCTCTCAGAGTGTCTATATATTTGAGGATGAAATGCAGTACTGAAGTCCAATATAGAACTCAGAGCTTCATGAAGCTTCCTCTAAAATTGAGAAGTAAAGCGAGGATCTCTATTAGAAATAATCGAGATTGAAGCTCCATGAAGTCTAATGATCTCGAAAACATACAACTTAGCTAGTTTCTGAAAAGGATAGTTTGTCCTAATAGGAATAAAATGAATGAACTTGGTCAAACGATCCACGACGACCCAAACAAAATCCTTCTTAGTGGGTGTTAAGGGCAACCCACTAACGAAGTCCATAGTTACCCACTCCCATTTCCTTAGGGGGATCTTAACAGGTTGAAACAAACCTAAAGGTAGTTGGTCAATCCAAGTCAGTCATTAACTAATTTATTAAAAATGTTGTAGTTTACACTTTCCAAAATATATAGGTTTGCAGAGGAAATCTTTAGCACGTTAATTTTACTAAAACACGATTTGTTGTTTGAAAATATAAAATTTTGCATGTAAAATGAATGTTGTCAATTTAAAAATGTGTAAACAATTTCTAGTGAAAAAGAAAAAGATAACAAAAACAAAATTCAAAAAGCGAATAGTCCCAAAATGTCCAAACAGTCTAGAAATAACAAAACCCATAAAACCAAAAAAAATAGAATAATTAACTAATTAAGTTTTAACCGAGCTCTATTGCTTCGACCCACCCTAAGTCTGAGGGTCACCTGAAAATGACAGACAATAGAAAGTGAGTTTTCGAAACTCAGTGTGCAACACATCATACACAAATTAGTCAGACATGTTTATATATTTATATCAATGATAGCTTATCAGAACATAAGAGATGCAAACATAAAGAATCTTACCCCCATCCGCTACACATCATCTCTGACCATTCCAACACACCATATAGGGTATTACATACCTATCCAAACCTACACACCACTTAGCGTCAATAGGACATTTCTCAGAATATTTGCAGCTGAGTTGCCAGTTAATCAATGTTTACAGAAATATATGTTGTTAAGCACCAAATACGACAAGTTATTAAATTGTTTGTACTTCCTCAATATAACAAAACCCAACCCAGATGCAAATGCGAAACTAACAAATATAATATATGCCTACAATGAACATGCTTATGATGACAGACATAGAACATATATACACTTTTCAAATAAACATAGCATATTACAAATTTTATCTATCTTATTTCATTTTGAACATAAGTATTTACAACAAATTTCACTAATAGATGGTCAGAATTCGTGTTTTATAGCTTAATTAATAACATACCGACTCTATGGAAGGCCTACAATTAATCCAAATATTATTTACAGCCCTAGGGAAAAAATCAAAATTTTGGGCACACACGCCCTTGTGGCCCACACGGCCCAAATGGCCAGCCCTTATAGCCCACATAGCCTGGCACACAGTCCAACACATGACATGTAACACAGTCGTTTGTCACACACAGCCTACCACAAGACTGTGTGGCATCGACAGAGTAGTTTTTTTTGGCTTTCACCATTTGTTTGTTTTTAGGTTTCTCGTTACACACTTGGAGATTTTCTGACGCCCATTCCAAAACTGAATAAACCAACACCTAAATTGATAATTATCCAGATTTTAGCAATGTTTCATGAAACTAAATAAGAATTCAACCACAAACGTACTCAATCAACCCCAAAAGCATATTCAGATACTTACCCCAAAAGAAAATAGGAACTAAATAACGTCTAAGTTGCTAGATGACTGTCGATTACCTCTCATTTTTCTCCTAAAAACACATTGGAATCATTACAAAAACTCAAAACGCAAACTTAATACAACCCCAATGCCTAAAAACAAGCATAACCTACCCATATAAAAGAGAACAAAAACAAAACTTACCCCACCATTTGCAGTCAACAGAACAAGGATGAAAGTTTCCCAAAAAAACTAATAGTAACAAGAAAAAGAGAAAGAAGATATAGTGTTATGAAAGAAATCAGTAAGAAGGGAAAATATTAAAGAAAACTTGGAATTTGGGAAAGAAAGAATGACAACCAAATTGAAACAAAAACTAAAACAAATAAAATAAAAAAATAAAAGAGTACAAGAGATGTGGTGAAAATGTGCCAAACTGCTTTGTTTTGAGAAATTAGAAAAACAAATAAAATAGACAAATTAAAATAATAATAATAATAAAGATAATAACCACCCAACCAATTTGATTATAATATCTTATCAGGTTTCCTACATAATTTGAAATCCATCCAAACTCTGCCATCTGGTGGTTCAACAAAAATAATAAAAATATATATTACAAATTCGCTCACACAAAGATTCAAACCCAAGACCCCTAAAAAATAATGAAAACCCTTAACAATTGAAGGAGGCACTTATTGATGGAAAAATTAATAAAACATAAATTCATATTTTTGGGGCATTACAACTCTACCCCCTACAAGAAATTCTAGCCTCAAAATTTTACCTAGTTCAAATACATGAGGATATTGTTGTCGAATCAAATCTTTAGGTTCCCAAGTGACTTCCTTAGTACTATGATTCCACCATAAAACCTTAACCAAAGGAATTGTCTTCCTCCTCAAGACCCTAGTGTCTCAATTTAGAATTTGAACTAACGCCTCATTGAATGTCAAATCTGGGCTTACCTCAATCTCCTCAACAGATACAATATGAGATGGGTCCGACCAATACCGTCTCAACATAAAGACGTGAAAAAAATCATAAATATGGTCCAACTCTAGAGGTAGCTCTAATTGATAGGTGACTAGTCCTACACGTTTCAGAATCCGATAAGGTCCAATAAACCTAAGGCTCAAGTTGCCTCTACGTATAAACTGAAGGACTTTTTTCTACGTAGATACCTTAAGAAAGACTTGGTCGCCAATTGAAAACTCGATATCTCTCCTTTTTAGTGGGTGTTAAGGGGAAGTCCATAGTCACCCGCTCCCATTTCCATAAGGGGATCTTAACGGGTTGAAGTAAACCCGAAGGTAGTAGGTCAATCCAAGTAAATAATTAACTAATTTATTAAGAACGTTGTAGTTTACACTTTCCAAAATATATAGGTTTGTAGCAGAAATCTTTAGCACGTTAATTAATAACACACCGACCCTACAAAAGGCTTACAATCGATTCAAATGATGTTTATGGCATTAGGGAAAATTTTAGAACTTTGGGCCCACACACCCGTGTGGCCCACACGGCCTGGTACACAGTCCAACGCACTGCATGTAAAATGGCCATGTGTCACACATGGCATACCACACAGCTGTGTGGCATCGATAGAGTAGTTTTTCAACTGGCACTGTTCGCTATTTTTTGGGTTTCTCGTTACACACCTGGAGGTTTTCTGACGCTGATTCCAAGACTAAATAAATCAACACCTAAATCGAAAATTATCACAACCAAATTTTTGTAACATTTCATGAAACTTAATAAGAATTCAACCACAAGTGTATTCAATCGATCCCTAAAAACATATTTCGATACTTACCCCAAAAGAAAATAGCAACTAAATAATGTCTAAGCCATTGGACGACCACCGATTGCCTCTCGTTCTTCTCCAAATAAGGCATCAGAATCATTACAAAAAGTCAAAACACAAACTTAATACAACCCTAATGCCTAAAAATAGTTATAACCTATGCATATAGAAGAGAACAAAAACAAAACTTACCTCCTGATTTGTAGGAAACAGAGTAAGGATTAAGGTTCCCCCTCCAAAAAAATAGTAACAAGAAAAAGAGAAGAAGATATAGTGATATGAAAGAATTTAGCAAGAAGGGAAAAAAAATTAAAGAAAACATGGAATTTGGGAAAGGAAGAATGGTAACATAATTGAAACAAAAAATAAAACAAATAAAATAAAGAAATAAAAGTGTACAAGAGAGGTAACAGAAACTTGCCAAACTATTTTTTTGAAAGGTTAGAAAAATAAATAAAATAAAAAGATTAAAATAATAATAAAAGATAATAATCACCCAACCAATTTGATTCTAATATCTTATTAGTTTTCCTACACAATTCGAAATCCATCCAAACTCTACCATCTAGTGGTTCAACAGAAATAATAAAAAAATTTATATTGCCAATTCGCTCATGCAAGAATTTGAACCCAAGACTCGTAACACATAATCAAAATCCTTAACCACTGAAGCATTCACGTATTCATAACAAAATGAGCAAAACATAAATTCATATTTTTGGGGTATTACATCGTGACCTCAAGCCACTTGACATCGCGACGTGAGTCACTATCGATTGATGTTGTGATGAGGAAACTTGCTTGTCGGGATGAGGACCCTATATTTGGTAAAAATGAACCATTTTGTACCTATTTCAAAGCTTCCAAACATACCTATCAACATGTTCAACCATTACCAATTTCAATTGACTCAAAACATACCTAAAATATATCAAAACACATAACATTTCATACCAAAACAAGTCATTTAACTATTTTCATTCAGCCATGTCAACATAGGTTCAATCTATTACCAACTATTGATTTCCATACATTACATCAAATCCCATTCCAAATAAACTAACCAAACCATTCAATTATCAATCTTTACCTAAGCCAAGTCATATGGAATCATGCCATTTGTCACATCCCAAAATTCGACCTAGTAATTTCATATTAGTGAATCGGGTTTTGTCAATTTGGCAAGAGATTAGTTTCCAGAATTATGGCCTAAAATTAGATTCAGGAATTCTGAATTAAGTAACCAGAAAATATTTTTCTTAAAACAATTTTCAAAAATAAATTCAATTTTAAAAGGAATTAAGAAAAAGCTTTTAATTAGAGAATGGAGACTAATTTGAGAAAATTTTAAACATGGGAGTGACACAAAAGTAATTAAGCCATTGTTCACAAACACAAATCCATATATTTCCTCTCTAAATAATCTAACCCTTGTGATTTTATCTTTTCCAAATATCAAAATCTCTTTCAATTCTGAAGAAAACTGTCAAGCACATCATCAATTTCTTCATTTTTTCTAGAGGATTTTCATGAAAGTCAATCAATCATTCATTTTTCTTTTCAATCGAGGTAACATTTTGTTTCTCTATTAAACTTTGATGTATCCTTTCAAATCGAGTTTTGATATGTTGTAACAAGAATTTTATATTTTAGCTGAAATATCGATCATTAATGGAAAAATTTAGGTTTTCAAGATAAATCGCTATTTCTAAGTGTTTTTCAACTTGTTTTGATGAGATTAGAATGTTTCTAAATTTACTTTAACCAATCGTTATGATATTTGAAAGATTTAATGATTTTTTAGTTTAAAGTGTTCATGGACATCAAAATTTCTAGAAACTTTAAATCTAAAATTCTAGGTGTTTGAATGGTTTAGATCTATTATAAAGTGAATAATTAGATGTTTAGAATTGATTTTAAGTAATAGAAACAAGTCTAGATGAAAAAATCTAATTTTCGGTTAAACTAGTCGAAATTTTCGGTTTAAAGAGTAGCTAGGATGGATTTGTGTATTTGTATGATTTTTTATGTGTTTGTGACCATTAGTAATCTGTATATATATTGTGCATAATATGTTTGTGAAGTTTTAGATCCATTGAAGCCATCTTTGAGTAAAGCGAAATACAAGGCGAAGCTCGTTTTAGTTTTTGGCAACCAAGCGAAAGTTAGATCAGTGACTATTTCAGAGTTTCTATTGGTATGCGCGATTCGTAGTATTAATCAAAAGCTTAGGATTAGCCTAAACCCTTATCAAAAGTTCCAAAAGTAAGGCTTTCCTATACCTTATTGCCTTATTTTAAAATTATGCCCAAGTAAGATGAATTGAGATATGGGATGCTAATGCAACAAGTAATTTGTGAAAATAAATTAATGTAATATGTGATTTATTGATTTTTAATGTAAACATATAAGGTCTGATATATGATAGCTCAATCAGCACTATTGTTGCACTTGTAAGTGTGATTGTACTAGAAAAAACATATGTTTTCTTACTACTTATTGGTTAATTTGTTCCCATTTAGTTACCTTTAGCATGTTCAGTTTAGTAAATTGCATTTTATAACTCAGTGAATCTTAGCCTATTTTAACCTTAATTTTGCTATCTTATTGCATTAATGTCGCTGCATGAGTTAATTCCAGATTGTTTCTAGAATTTTTGCCACAGTTAATAGATGTTCGCAACATCACTGAATAAGTTAATTCCAGATTGCATCTAGAATTGTCGCCATAGTTGACAGATGTTTAATAAGAGCCAACCATGCGTGAGCTGTCTAGTTTGGTGTAACTACCCTGTACGAACAAGGACAGAAGAATCATGAGAGAAGGACACCTGTACTGTTGAGGAAAAAATAAAAGGATAACGTGAGAAGAATGAAGGGAAGATTTTTTTGGCTGGACCACCATTCTCTTACCCTATTTTGAAGCTTGTAGCCATGGTAGCTTGAGCCTCCTTTGGGTGAGCCAATATGATGACTGATGTAGATCCATTCCTTACAAGGAGATCTAAGTGCAGAGCAAGGGGAAATGGAGAGATCCAATTGAGTAGCCTAGAATTAGTATTCTCCATTTGATTATTTCTCATTTCTTTGAAAACACTAGTGATTACTCTATGTTTTCTACTGTACAGAAGTATAATAAATGAATTGTTAAATGTTATCTTATTAAATCTTATTTTCATTATTTAATCTTGAGGGTTTGAATGTTTTAAACATGGAAGTGTAATTGCAGTCACTAACACTAGAAGGTGCAGTGACAGTTTGAGCTAATAAACATTTTAGCGGAAGTTGAGTAAGGACTAAAGGAATTTAGTCCACTTGTTCTTAATAGTGCCATATTGCCATCATTGAAAGATGAGGTTAATGTGCATGGTTAAGTCCTAGATTAAATAAAAGAGTGGCATTGGTAAGATATACATTAATTTTTATTGTGTCGACAATTACCTATCTTTTATTTCTTGTGAGTACTTAGTATACTGCTGAAGATTCATGTTGGGGATTCCAGTTTATCTATAGCATACTTTATCTTATTGTTTTCAAGTTATTGTTTCAACAACTATCCTGACAATTTATCTCGTTTCTATCTAGTTATTGTACCGACATTAATAGACAAAAGACAACCATCCCTGTAGGATTGATATCCGACAGACTCACATCTGTCTATTTTACTTGCATCAATAGTGTACGCTTGCACATTATTGTTGTGACATTTACAACCGATCATGTTTTTGGCACCGTTGTCGGGGATTGGTGTTTTTTTAATGTTTATTTTTGTTCTTGTGCGTCTTTAGACTTTGTTTTCGTTATATAATATTTAGTATTCACTAACTTGTTTTCTCTTGCAATTTTTCAATTTCATTTTAGGTGTTTTATGACCCGAAGCAATTCGGATTTTCTTGCCGAATTTGATCCAAAAATTGAAAGAACTATTTGGAAAAGACTTCGAGAACAAAGAAATATGAATTTACCAGGGGACAATGCAGCCATACCCCCGATAGAACAGCAAAACGTTCATAACCCATTGTTGGTACAAAATGTTCACATTCACAATAGAAGCATACGAGATTGTGTAGTACTTTTTCTTGATGATTTACAACTAGCAGTTGTTAGACCAGCAATTCAATCTGGGAATTTTGAACTCAAGCCATTGATATTTCAAATGCTGAACTCCAATGGCCAATATGCTAGACTGCCACATGAAGATGCGAGAGAACATCTCAACATTCGAACGTCGTTGGGACGTGGGTTCAGTGTCAGAAAACCCTTATCATGTTGCTGGGACGAGGGCCTCCCTCCAGGGCATGTTGCGACGTGTAGCATCGCGTTGTCCCAATGAGATGCCTTTACTCCAAAGGCCAGTTTTTTGAGCTTTCCACTTTAGTTCTAAAATTTCGGTTAGGCAATCAAATTTTGAAATGGTTACGAAATGCTTTAGAAATTCACATGCTTGAGTTTTATTTTGTCAGCTTTTTAATTTAGTCCCTAAAACATTTGATTTAAAATTAACTAAAATTTACTAATCAGATCTAAACGATTCTTCCTCTAATGTTCCTAAAAAGATTTTAGAACTGAAATACGCTTTTTTAAATGTTGTTACATATATGTTCGCATGTTTTGGACGTGAAATGTCGATTGTGCCCCTATGTTTTAATTCAAGTAAAATCGTTAGATAGGCATGCAACTAGGTTTTAAATATTTGCCTATGATTACACATGAGCTAATATGCATGCATAAGACTTTCGTTGATTGTTGAACAGGTAAATGAATAGTTAATTGTATGTGAAAATATTGTGTTGTGTTCTAGGTCACTTCGGTGACTAATGTGTCATGCCGGATTCGAGTTGGATTGTCCCAGTCGGGTTTGGGGCACCACACTATTTCATTTTCATTTCAAGCACTTAAGCATATATACACATCTATTCATTCAACTTGCCATTTCTTCAATACTCAACATTTAGCATGTCTAATAACATATTCAAGTTTAAAATCATCAACTAAACCACATCAAACATTAGTTAATGCATACACCATTTGGTACATACCAACTTTTCAACAACTCAATATTTGCCACAAATATCAAACACACAAAATGATCAAGATAGTGATCACTTTCTTAAAATCTAATCCCTATATACATGGCACAATCCCAAAACTCAAGTGATAAAAAAACTACCGATTTGATGATAAGATAGTGTGAACTTCAAAATGATCAAGCTTGACGTGTTCTGCAAGGTGACGATCTACACGAAAAAGGGAAAATAAACTAGGTAAGCATATAGAATGCTTAGCAAGTTCATAGGCATTGAACAAAAGTTTACCTTAACTTTCACTTAAACACAATAAGTTACTAAACTTGGCATAGTTGGCTAGATATAACAAGCCACATATCAATAAGGTGAGTTTTAACTTTTAAATAAAACATAAAATATCATATTGGCATAAAAAAGTGACTATTATTACAGAAATTTCATAATTTATCAACCATACAGAAATTTCTGTAAATAAATTGTTGGCTTTTTTTTTCAAAAAAACAAAATAGTGACTGATGTTAACCATATATAAAATTTATATAAGTTAAAACCAGTCAAATTAAAATTGCTAGAAAACAAACAAAGAATAATCTTACACCAATTGAGAACAACTTGGTATACTTAGGTCAAAGGGTTGAGCCATCGGAGGGGCAAAATAAAACAGCTTAATCTTTAATTAAGGAGAAGTACCAGCTTATAATATGCCGTGTTAATATATTAATTTGGTGATAGAAAATTTTGGGAAAAGAAAATATTACTAACAAATATACACTAAGAAGATTACCATATAAATATAAATATAGGGAATAAATTATATTAAGATAATCTTAAAAAGTATAGTTTTTAGATACCAATAAAATAGTACTACATCATTAAATTTTAAAGAGAACAAAGTATTATTATATACTCATTTATATCAAATATCTTCTTTTACAAATTTTAATTAATATTCCTTTTTCATAAGTTAATTTTTTTTTAATTTTTGTGCAACCAATTTTAAAAAAATAATAAATTTTGTGAACTTTTTTCATGTTATTGACATATAATTTTGGTAATTTTTTCCCTAAACCCAGAATCTCGAACCTTGAACTTGAACCTTGAACCTTAAACTTTGAACCCCAAATCCTGAAGTTTAGGGTTTGGGATTTAAGGTTTAGAATTCAGGTTTGAATTTTAAGTTTTGGGTTCAAGGTTCAATATTCAAGATTCAATATTCAAGTTCAAGGTTTAAAAGTTTGGGATTTAAGGTTCAGGTTTAAGGTTTAAGGGCTCACAGTTATGGGTTATGAGTTTGGAATTTAAGGTTTGGTTTTAAGGTTCAAGGGTTCGAGGTTTGAGTTTATGGTATGGAGTTCTATATTTTAGGTTCAGGGTAAAAAAATTATCAAAATTATGTGTTAATAATATGAAATTTTTTTAAAATGTCATTAAATAATTGGAAAGGCAATATGAATAATAGGGTGAAAATGGTCTATAAAATAAATTTTTTATGGATGACTTTATAATATTATTTTGTCTTTAAATTTTAATGATGTGGTAAAATTTATTTTGATGACGTGGTAAAATTTTATTGGTACCTACAAACCTTAATTTTCAGGATCATTCTTATTTAAGTTATTCTCATAAATATAAGATGATTTATTTTATTTAACATATAAATATGTAGACCATGGAGATATTCAGAAATTTTGGGGATGAAGCTCCATAAACCATCTGCCATTACTAGAATTACGAAATTCAGATGATTGTTAATCCAAATACATCGCTAACTTAGAGGATGAGGTTTAAGCTGACTTATTCTACATTAGTTCCATTAGCAGCATCCATAATTTGTATTCAATGTTTCCTCCATCTTCTTTCTCTCAATTTCGTCCTCTATTCTTTACTCTTTCATATGCACTCACGCTGCACAACTCTGAAACAATTCCTTCATAGAAAACCGAGTGTTACAAACAGTTTCCATTACAGTTCCCAAATATCATTTAAGATTAAACAACTAATAGCTAAGATAATTAATCGTTTATCTCTGAGGTGGAGGGGTTGAAGATATGAAGTTGTCATGGAAAGTAGTAGCCTTCATGTTGTTTCTGTTTCATTCAACAAATCATATTTCTTTAGCCCAACAACAAGGTAATGATGAGGCTGATGATGAGGCAGAAAAGCAACCTACGATTCCCAAAGGGCAAGAACATTGTAAAGGGATATTTATTTGGTACAATTTCATCTCTAGAACAAAAGAGTTTCCCCGTTTGAAGAATACAATAGCCCAATCATGGGCATTCAAGTCCAGAGTGACCATATTGAACATGGGAACCAGTGAGTTGCAGGCTTGGAAGATTTTCATTGGGTTTCAATACAAGGAGATATTAGTTTCAGCAAAAGGAGCAGTTTTAACGAGTGGTGTGGATTTCCCAGCTCCTGTTGGCAATGGAACATACCTCTCCGGATATCCTCAAACCGATCTCGAAACTTCCATCGACACCGCTAATGAGTTGGACAAAATTCAGGTGAAAGTTGAACTCAGAGGCACACAGTTCGGACTGAAGCCACCTGGGAATCCAATGCCTAAAACAATAAAACTTGCAAATGATGGATACAAATGCCCTTCACCGACTCGTCGTAGTGAGTACTTAAAACCCTTTTTTTTTTTCTTATATACTTTCATTTTGATTTCCTAACCATAACAATGTTGTTCATCCACAGAAGCCTCAATGTACGTATGTTGTGTGAAGGACCCAAAGTTAAAAGCTAATAAAACTACAAAAACAAAGTTCTTGCCACGACAAAAAGGAGACCTTTTGATTTCGTATGATGTTAGTCAAGCCTACAAAAACAACTACCTTGCTCAGGTAACAATTGAGAACCGTCACCCTTTGGGACGTCTGGACCATTGGAACTTGACTTGGGAATGGATGAGAGGGGAATTTATAAACTCACTCAAAGGTGCTTATGTTCGAAAAGTTGATATTTCAGGCTGTTTAAATGGTAAAGTTGGGGAATACTACGGAGATATGGATTTTTCTAAAGTATTGAACTGCGAGAAAAAACCCATCCTTTTTGACTTGCCGCCGGAGAAAGCCGATGACGCCCAGATGGGGAAAATACCATTTTGTTGCAGAAATGGCACCCTTTTGCCAGAAACCATGGATTCAACCAAATCAAAGTCAGCTTTCGTAATAGAAGTCTTCAAAATTCCACCTGATTTGAACAGAACAACCATATACCCTCCCCACAAGTGGAAAATTGTGGGGGATCTTAATCCAGATTATAGATGTGGGGCACCTATCAGAGTGGAACCTGCTCAGTCCCCCGATCCCACTGGAGTTGAGGCAGTAAAATATGCAATCGCTAGCTGGCAAATTGTTTGCAACATCTCACGGCCAACCAAAGACAATTCTAGATGTTGTGTTACGTTCTCTGCTTACTACAATAAGTCAGCTATTCCTTGCGACACTTGTGCCTGTGGATGTGAAGATACAGCGAAATGCAATCCGAACAAACCGGCAATGCTTCTTCCTCCCGAGGCCCTTCTCGTTCCATTCGAAAATAGATCGGTGAAAGCCAAAGCCTGGGCGCAGATTCAACATTTTAAAGTCCCGAAGCCATTGCCTTGTGGTGACAACTGTGGGGTCAGCATAAATTGGCACGTCTCCTCGGACTACAAACAAGGATGGGCGGCTCGGCTTACCCTTTTCAATTGGAAAAGTATCAACTTCGAAAACTGGTTCACTGCGGTTCAGTTCAAGAAAGCTGGTTCTGGGTACGAAAGGATGTTCTCTTTCAATGCAACATTATTGAAAGAACTCAACAATACCATCTTCATCCAAGGCATAGAAGGGATGAATTATTTGATTGGAAAGAAGAACGGTTCAGACCCAGAAAATGATCCCGATGTACCCGGAAAACAACAATCTGTTGTTACCTTTAAAAAGAGCGGAAAGACATGGCCCGATATTGCTAAAGGAGATGGATTTCCAACAAAGGTCCTTTTCAATGGTGAAGAATGTGCACTTCCTTCACGTATTCCAGTTTCAACTGGAATCCGATTCAGTGTTAGTTTGTCGTTACTTTTTCTTTGCAAATTTGTGAGCTTCTTGTTGATACAATGTCTCAACTGAGGATTGAGGCTTAATACTCTTTAATGGACGACCTGAAATTGGGTCTTGATCTTGCGAGTCATATTGTGCCCATTTTCTTTTTGTTTAAACATTTTGGGCCCATGCTCATTTTCAGTAGGATAACAGACAGAAGCCCCAAACAACCTTTCTGGCCCAATTTACTATGTTCAAATGGTAAACATCTTTTTGAGGTGAAACAAAGATATGGTTTAAACTTTAAACTTTAGAGTATTTTTTGAATTTTATAATTTTTCTCAGTTCTTTTATGTCATCTTATTACTTAAAAAATTAATTAAAAACTAAAAATTCTATCACAGGTGTATACATGTGAAAATCGCATATTTAGAATACAAATATATGTTTAAAAATAACATATAATAAAGAATAAAATGTATGGTTTAAAACTAATTAATAATAACACGTGAAATGTGTACGATATTAAAATTTTAAAAACAGATTAAATTATATATCATTGTGTTTTCATCAATCTTGAGTCGGCGTTTGGTATTATGTTTGATGGTCAATATGTTTTTTCAATTATTTTATTTGAAGATGGGATAAATCTCAAAACTATACATGAACCATGGTTTAATTTGCAATTGTATACATAAACTTTGATTTTGTGTAATTTTATACATGAAAGTTTGATTTGATCCAATTCTTGTAAATTATTAACACAACTATTGATATAACAATATTTTATGTTTATATATTGCGTACATAAATAATTATATTTATCTAATATAAAAATAAATTTATGTATTTCTTTCTTTAAATGTGTATAATTAAATCAAAATTAAAGTTTCAAGTATGCATTTGAACCATGATTAGACTTTCATGTGTATAGTTGCACCAAATTAAAGTTTATGTATACAATTGCACATTAAATCAAAGTTCATGTATAATTTTGAGATTTATTCTTTTGAAGATTTATAAAAGTATGAAAAGAGGAAAATACCCTTATAATAATATTAATTACCCTTTAAAGTAAGCGTATCTTAGTAATTTTACAGTTGAGTTGATATTAAGTTGACTCGTGAGACCAACTTAGTCAATCACTTTATAAATAGTATAGATATACAAATATATAACAAATTTATATAATAGATATACTTATTAAAGTTTCATTTTAACATTAAAAATTGCTTTAATTTAATGAATAATATTTGGTATACTGCCTATGAAGTTTTTAAACTCTACAAATAAGGTAAGGGGTTGACAAATGTTGTATAGGAATATAGTAAAATATTAAAAAATATATATATGTACAATATATATATAAAAACACGAGTTTAGAAAAACTTTTGAATCGATGAAAATACTTTTTGTTCTATCTTATTACTAACTTGACATCTAAATATAAATATAATTTAATTTAAAATAATTAATTAAGATTTAAATTTCTTGATTTTCTTATTATAGATAATCACTTTAATCTAATTTAAATAATGATTATAGTAAAAAAATTGTGTTTCTTTGTAATTCATATACGTAATTCATAATAATAATAATAATAATAATAATAATTCAAGTTGTTGATAAAGGAGGAACAAATATATATATTTTTATATCAAACAAAACTTGACCTCGTAATATTATAAATAATTCATAATATCTTTAAAAGTATTTTCCACTTTAAGAGAGCTATATATGTTTGTGTCAAATGCATCCTCTATGACTTTCATATTCATTTCATAACGTAAATTCTCACCTTGTTGATGAAATGTGCATTGGCAAAGTCAAACTCAATCATTCTCCACATTAATTCTTTATACAATCTACACGTTAACGTGTTAAACTTTATAGTAACTACTCACATTAATTCTATATTTATATAAGTATTTAATAATATAAATTTCATTTAAACACACTAATTCATTTCATGTCTTATCTTAATCACTTCTTTATTGATGTATCAAATGTTTAATTACTATAACATGTCCCACTTAATCCTCTTAGCACTTATTTCATTTGCTTTTTATCTTATTTCGATTTGATTGGTTTCACATAACTCTTAATAAATAAAAGAGAATTGAGAAAGATACGTGAAATCAAACTTAAACATTAAAGTGCTAATCACATTCAACACCGAATGTTGTTATCACTTGAGCACCAACATACTATTCATACTAAGCATCGAAGTGCCTATTACACTTATGCGCTAAAGATAATATCTCACTAGTTCTACCTTATTTACCAAAGCTTGTCATCATCTTTATCTCTTTTGATTCTCATCACAATTATATTTCACATTTAAACATTCACTTCCACTATTTTACACACTTTCACATAAATAATTCACATCATTTATCATTTAATTCACTCAACCTTGTTTCACTATCTTCACTTGTCACTTCCCACTTGCCACTTTCACTATTTTATATATTTGACAATTTATTCATTAAATTCACTCATGTTTAACATTTATTATTTAATGACACTTACTATATTTTATTTCACTAATTCTTTACTTATTATTTAATTTGGCTTTTAAAGTTTAATTTTAATTTGAAATTAAATATAGACTTAATCCACTGTATAATATGAAGCAAGAATTTTAATTTAATTGAATTGGATTTATGAAACTTTAATTTTAACTCAATTTAATATATAAAAATTTATATTTTATTAAATAGTAGACAAGAAATTTGATTTTGGGACCATTTGGATGAATGATGAAATTGTCTTCATTGAGATTAAACACAATTGTGGCTTTTGAAATTAGATTCCATTTCAAAATATTCTTAATTAATGTATAATTATATATTTTTTATTATATGAAATTAATAAAAGTTTTTTTTCTAATATACCTTTAAATTGAAATAATAAAAGTTGTTGGTTCATGTCATTGGCAATAAAGGAACTTGGTGTGTTGCTTTCTATAACCTTTATGAAGCTACACTCAAGTATTTACTCAAGTATGGTGAAAACATTTATTTTGATTAAATTATCATTCAACCTCCGTAAGTGGCCCCTTTATAGGATTCAGCTATGTGATAATTACGCTATGAATCTTTGGGTGCTTTTCACAACATTTTAAAATATTTCACTCATTCAAAAATTTACCCCTTTTTTTCATATTTAAATTAACATATTTGTCTTTCATCTCAAACTATCTAAAATTTTATTTATTAATTTTAAAAAATGATTGTACAAAGTTACAAATTAAATGGGTTTATGATGGATGATCTCATCTCAAATGGTTCAGGGGATAGGATTCTGAAATTGGTGAAGACATTGATTATCTGATTATGGGGACCAAAGTCTTAGCCAAGTGAGTCCTGGTGAAGCTAATCAATGGAGATCATAAATGGAAATTTCAGGGTAGGGTAGTATCGACATTGAAAACTCAAGACTTTTGTTTTTTCTCCCCCTTTTTCAATTAATTACTTCCTGCAGTGCTACCGACCCCAACAGCTACCACTCTTCAGGTTTTCGATCCCCCCCCCCTCTCTGATTTCTTTTTTTATTTGCCTGCTTAGCATCCCTTTTGGCATTTAGGTATATTTTGAAAGCAATGCTTATCCTTTACGATTATGGGCATCAACATGGTACGTACGCTTGATGAAAATTATAGGGGGATTCCTTGCTACACCCATTCACAAATCAAATGAAGTTGGAACCCACTTCAAAGCAGTACAGTATGAATGATAGGAAAGAGGGCTCCGGGACACATGAATTTAAATTCATTACTCATCTCGACAATTACTGAAAATTTTTAATAATTTTCTTCTTATCCTGACCAATAGAATTTTTAATTTAGATTTGAGTGGCTGTTCGAGGCCAGTTATATGATTTTTGATTGGGGACCGAGGAGAGAAGGAAAAGAAAAGTGGAAATAAAGAGGAGAAGGACGGAAAACACATCGATTTTTGAATATTTAAATTCGAGATTTATTGTATGTAATTCATTTATTTTGGTGTATAGGCATTAGTTAGACATTTTAGTTTGATTGTGTTTTATATATATTATTTATGATTATATTATACTTGTAAAATTTTTTTAAAAAATAAAATATTTTTGTGCTATTTTTCATGTGGTTAAAATATTACAAAATTTGTTTTGTGTAATTTTTGACTGTATGATTTAAATTTGTATTAATATAGGTGAAAAAAGAGATTTCAGTTATATAAATTTCCAATATGAGTATATATATGATTGGAAAGGTGAATAAAATAAGGGTATATTACTATAATTAGGGTTGGAATACATTTAAGTCATTAACACTGGTTTTTGAATATAATTAATTTAGTAAGTTGGTAGAATTATTACATGCAGGGGTTGAATAACTTGGGTAATTCATGATAAATGAGTTCCAATTGGTTGTCTTACCATTGAATACGGCACATAATATCCTTGATTAGGATAAAAAGGTGCTTGTACAAGTATAGTCAGAAATCCTTGATTAGAATTTGTTGTTTTCCCTTTGTTGGGTCTTTTATGGACAGTTGTCCATTCACTAACTTTTGCTAGAGGTTTTTTACCTCTATCCATAAGGTCTGCTAAGATAATCAACATGATATTATTAGTTCCTTTTACGTATAAAACTTCAAAATTAAAAGTACACAATTCATTGTACCATATCTATATCTACTTTGTGATACAAATTTATTTTTTTGATCCATTTTCAGTAGATTTCCCTGTTCATCTTCTGTCAATGTCAATAAAGATAGTTCATTTCTATTGCTAATGATTTTATATTGAGTGTATCTCGTGTCTGTTCAAGTTCATGATAATCAGTAGTAAGAAGTAGAGCATGAATCTTATTTATCCAAAACGGATCTATGCTTTTTTTATAAGTTTGATTTATGCTTAAAGGAGAACCTCATTTTTTTTATTCTTTTGCGGTAGGGTCAATGCAAGAAAGGATCATATAGTTTAGGTAATTATTCTCTTTTAGTTTCATTATTAGAGAATCGAGTCCTCTTTTCAAGTATGCCTAGATGAAAAGATTCCTTATCTAATGATTTGACACTTTTTATAAACTCCTTACTATAATTTCTTCTTTTTAGTTCATTGGTAAAACTCCAATCAATATACAATTCATCATAAAACAATTTTTCTGGTGTGAATTTTTTTTGTATCATTTCCCCAAAAGTTGCTAAACTGGGTGGATGCATAAAATATATTTTTTTCTTTTCCATCACTTTGAAAGGTATAAAAAAAATTTGTGACATTTCATTTTTTATAGCATTTTCAACCCGATCATTTTTTATATATCGCAAAGGTCGATTCCATCGTTTAGAACAAAAAATAAGTGTAACAGCCGAGTTTTAGTTAAATCGAAGCAGTGGTTTCGGAACCACAAATATGAAGTTGTAAAATATTTTTTAAATATGTTTTTGATATTTCATGATTTAATTTTACCGATTGGTTAGTTAATTTGATAAAAGGACTAAATCGCATAAAATGCAATAGTGGCTTTCTAGTTGTTAAAGTACTTATTTGCTATGGTTTCTTGATTTTTAAAGTTCTTAAAATGAAATTAGGCCATTGAATATATGAGTGGACGGTAGTGGGCATGCATTATATGGTTTTCAAATTAAATTATAAAGGTTAATTTGGTAAATGATTAATAAATGGTTAATTAAATAAAACAAAATATAAAATGGATGCATTATCATCTTTTTTGGCCAAAAATAACAAAGAAAAGAAACCATTTTGAAGCTTTAGGGTTTGGTACTTTGAAGTCTTGATTGAGGTATGTTTTGAGTTCGGTTTTTGATGATTTTTACGTTTTTGAGATCGTTGCTTTGTATTCTAGCTAGCCCATGCTTTAATTTTCAAATTTGATGATCATTTTTTGAAATGCAATATTCAAGCTTTTTGTTGTTTGATGATGAAAAATATATATTTGATGTTAGATTATCATGTTTTACTAAGTGATTTTTGACAAAAATGCTTATTAAGGATTAAATTGTGAAATTTGTAAATTGAGGGGTTAAAATATGAAATAAATAGAATTAATGGGCTGTTAGGGACCTAAGGAAGATTCAGCCAAGCATGGGTTTAATGAAATTATGTGTATTTTGTGTTGTTTTGTGTTTTTGGATGAAATTAAATTGATTTGTGATTAAATAAGTTAAATTTGAATTGATTTAGATCAAGAAAGAAAGAAATCAGAGTCACATGAGAAAAATGTTTCTATATGTGTTTGAGACTAGTTATATTTGGCTTAGTTGAAATAGATTATGTATGTTTTTACGGCTATTTATTTGCTTATGACTTACTAAGCATTCAAAGCTTACTTTGTGCATTTGTTTTATTCTTTATTCTGTTTTATAGTTATATAAAGCTAGTTCGAGTTTGGGGATCGTCAAGGAACATCGTCACACTATCGAGCGCTATTTCGGTACTATAAAAGTTTGTACTTGTGATATATGGCATGTATAGGCTAGTTTCGATATGGTTCATTTTGATCTGTATATATATAGCCATGCGAAAATGGCTTGATAATGATGCTAATGTTTGTGTATATCCGATCATGGTATAAGCTTATTTTGAGAAATATGTTTCATAGTATATGTGTATTGTGTATTGGTTATATGTTTTGGTTGAGTGAAAATTTAGTTGATGGATGTGTTTTTACTATAATGTATATGTTCCCATAAGCTAAGTTATGTATAAGTGATTGCTTGCATATGGGTTGTTTAGGTATGGTTTGTAATGGCAAAGTACGAATATGTTTTATAGTTTATTGGATGATTATCTAGGTATGGACATAAATGGTAAATTGCGCATGAATTAGTAAAGTACAAGATCATATTTAATATTTTGGTAATGTTTGATAATGTCTCATGTATGGATGTTATTTAAGTCGTATGGTATGTCTTGTTTTGACTTAATAATTCAAATGTGCATAGATATGTAAAATGTACGTTTGACAATTTGCTAATGAAATTGATTTATAAAATTGAAGATTATAATCTATGTGTTAGGTACCATGTATGAAATGATACATGCTTGGTTTTAATTTAGGTGGTCGAATACCATGAATGTGATATTCATATGGTTCAAAAATTATATTTACAAAGTATTTGTTGTATGACTTTGATGCATGTTAGTTGGTTCGAAAATTTTGATTGAATGGAGGATATTGATATGCTTGAATTTGAAGCATGGTTCGTATTTGTAATATGATTAATAATGCATGTTTGAATTAATTGGTTGTGTGCTTTATATATATATGAATTTGACTTATATGAATGAGTGAATGGTTGCTATTTGAATTTAATATCTATTGTAAAGAAGTCATTATAATTTTGTGCATGAATTGTAATAAATGATCGTGATAAACTATGCTTTGTTCGGTAATGCCTCGTAACCCTAATTCGGCGACAGATACAGGTTAAGGGGTGTTACAAGAAGAGTCACAAGATACATATTAGGCTAATTCGCAGGCCTTGAAAGCCCAATTGATCCAAACATTTCGCATCGTCCACATCGTGCGCCCCCAACCCCGATAGGTTTGGATTTGGACCCCCTGCACACGAGGTAGAATATTAGTTTAATCATTCAATAACCACTAAGTTGGTTCACATATATAAACATATTTCATTCTTGATATCTAACCAATATGAGACTAAGCTTTCTATTTTCCTCAATTTAATTCACAAGTGGCTTACTTTGAGCATCAATTTCTCATTCATCACTCAACCATTTTGAGCATATGATATACCATTGTAAAGATCTCATGGATTATAATATAAAATCATAGTTTTATGACTAAAATCTCCACCTTTACTAATCGAGACTATGCCTCAAAGCTTCCAAACTATCCATTTTTTTCCAACTGTTAATATTATCAACCTTTGATATTTATAAAGTATTATGCATTAATTTTTTCCTTAAGTTGCAACAATAGTGAAAATATTTTTTTCGGTAAAATAAAACAGCATTAAGCGAAACTAATGAATAGGCTCATTCGCCCTTGTAAATCTAAAACAATTTGTTTGAACTAAGTCCCACACGGAATGAGGTGGGACCTCAAAAACTTGGATCTTAGTGACTCTTGTTGCCATAACCTTTGCCATATGATCAACGACATCATTGTGAATTCTTAGAACATGGTGAAAACAAACCTTCCACCCTCGACACACCATTTGATGAATCCCACGTAATTCCATTATCTGACTATCAGCTGCACCTCCCTCAACAATCGTTTCTATCAAAAGAGCATTATCACTTTCAAATTCTAACTGACGAATCCCCTTCTCCCATGCTAAATGAAGTCCCTCCAAAATTGCTATCGTTTTAATCTTAAAAATTGCTTCCTTACCTATCAACCTTGAGAATCCCTAGAGCCAATTAGCATCAGCATCTCTAAACATTCCTCCAATCCTGACATAA
Source organism: Gossypium hirsutum (assembly GCF_007990345.1). Taxonomy (NCBI): domain Eukaryota; kingdom Viridiplantae; phylum Streptophyta; class Magnoliopsida; order Malvales; family Malvaceae; genus Gossypium; species Gossypium hirsutum. The sequence continues at coordinate 56,073,813 of NC_053442.1, forward strand.
GATCCGTTTGGCGAAATTGCTCCATCTGTGTTCAGTTTAATCCAGCCTCTAGATGACGTTGACCAATGTGCAACAGTAACCATAGGACTATATTGAAGCACATGATAAGACGTCCTTACGTAATTCCTTGCCCAATTGATGCCATTATCAATAATTTCCTGGGAGCTACTGTGGAAATTTGAAAACACGAGCTTATTCCAATTCTTCCATAACAACCAACACATTATAGGAAAAAAGGTACACCATTCAACAACTTGACTACCACAATCCCCAACATTCTCTAAATTCTATAATATCCAATCATTCATAGGCATAGCGAAAAAACTTACCCATGCATGAGATGGCACAACTGATCACCAGACAAACTTAAGAAAAAAGCAATCACGAACGGCATGGATCTCCGATTCATAGACATTGCAACATCTCATTATAGTTTCTTATCATATTTGTTTTTTATATAATGTTTAAAATTACCCATAGCCCCTCCTCAACCCTTAAATAGGAGGATAATGTGCTTCAACACACTCGAACTTATGTCCTCTTACACTGACAACAATGCCAATGCCAATCAAATTAAGACTCAATCGACCAATAATAATAATAATAATATTAAGTAGACTATAAATTCTTAGGATAATAAAAGATTTGTTGTCAATTAGCTTGATTGAATGGTAAAGTTAGGTTTTGAAATTTTTGAGTGTTTAGTTTTGAGTTTTACTTGAATAAATAATGTGTGGACGAATTAGTTTATTAAATTAATTATTTAATTTGACGTTTATCATTGATTAATATAATAAATATTGATATTATTGTATATTGTAGTTTTAATATATATATTGAATTTCAAGTTATGGCTTATTCATAGGGTATTCATTTTCTTCGGGAATAATTTGGGTTCAAATTATTGTGGTACCAAAAAATATATTTATATATATAGAGGGGGTCCACTTATACCGGTGTAAAACTTAAGTTTAAATTATAGTTGTACCAAAAAATATATATTTATATATGTGGATGGATCTAATGTAAGTTTTACACCCTTCTATAACCTTTTATATTATTAATATTTTAACACTTCAACTGTCATATTTCATGCCTCCATTCTTATAGATCATGCATGTCAAGTGTGACATAAATTAAAAATTCCCAACTATTTGTTTTTTGTTTTTTAAAGATATGTGATCCAAATTCTTGTTAAAATAAAATACAAGTGGCAAGATAAGAGGATCTACGAGGGCAAAGGCCGAGGCCCTTGCGGTACGGTACAGGCTGAAATCCGTATAGAAGTATACTGCCTCTATTTGATGTTGATTAGAATAAGGTGTTTTAACCTTATTTTATTACTTCTATTTGACTTTGATTAGAATATGGTTTTAGAAATCTATAAATAGACGTGGTCGTCTCTCCTCTTGTATCATTTGAATTCGACGTAGTGAATTTTTTCTCCTTTGCCATTGGTTTTTTCCCGAAAGAGTTTCCACGCAAAAATTCTGTGTTCTATTTTTCTTTCTTTCTTTTTTTGTGGTACATTGCCATTATCGATGTTCTATTAACAATGTTAAAAAAAAAACCTTCCAACATATAACCGTTAAATATATATTAATATAGATAGTACTTTATATCAATATAATAAAGATATTAGATTGATTTTAAAATTTTACATGCATGATAAGTACAAATATTTTAATAAATTCAATGTTTGAATCATTAAAATACTAATGATATAAAACAAGTAACTACAAAAATATTCATTAAACTTTCTCAACACCACATCCCCATTAAAATACAAAACACATATGCAAGATCAGTCCATTTATCATCTCAAAGCACATCACATTGGTATAAGAAATAAAACACATCACAATGGATAATAAAAAATAAGATAAACTTAACATTGAACATAAAATGCATTTGAGAAGGCAGAGGAAATATGATTCTAATTACTTTGGTCACCTCCTGACACAAAAATTAGTGATGAAATACGATCTGCTTCGTAATTGTATTAAATAACAAGCCTTCATTCTTAAAATTCAGTTCATATACTACACATGAAACAAAAAAGATTTGCTTAACAGCCTTCAAATCTGTCAAAATGAAACGATTTTGAATATATACCTACGGACAGCGAGACCTCCGAGTAGCTTACTGCCAAGGAAATCAGCCTGAGCAATGCCACAATGGCCTTTGTTATTAACCTTCTCGGCGTAAAACTCGACACTGTTTTCAGGGAACTTGAATTGCTTTTGAACCACAGAGGTCAGTTCCCTAATGCTGCTCCCTTTCTCACCTATAATCCACAATTATTCACACATTTAAAAGGGTAATAGGGTATGTATAATTTTGGTTATTCCATAATTTTATTTTTAAATTTAGTCACACTAAATAAGATAATTGTGCGAATTAGTCACTATTGCCAAAATATTTGTTTTCTTTTATCGGATTGTTGTCATGGAATATTAGCTTATTGAGTGACTAACTAGTGTCATTTTTTGTTGACTTTTGACTAAAGTTTAGGGGTGAAAAAATTTTGGACTAATTATAGGTAGGTCCCTAAATTTTAGTCAAAAGTCAACAAAAAATACCATGTGTCAATCACTCAATGTCAAATGTGACACATCAGCAACTCGTTAAAAGAAAATGAAAATTTTAACGGTAGTGACTAATTCGCATGATTATCTTATTTAGAGTGACTAAATTTAAAAAAAAATGGAGTGACCAAAATAGGACATTTCCTATTTTAGAGTGATCATATCCCTTTTAAAAAAGACCCACAATTTAAAAATCAAAACCCATCATCAAAAAGTAATTTTTAGAATTCTTTTAGAATTTTTTAATTTTTACATAATTATAATTTTTAAAAATATTTTTATAATTTCAAAAAATAAATAATGAATTTTCAGAATTTTTTAAATATTGTTTTTAAAAATTATTGTTAAAAATGTTGTAAATTTACTAAATTAAATGTTTTAGCTATAATTTAGGGATCAAGTTGGATATTAATTCTTGAATTAATGTGTCACCTTACTTTTCTGTTAAGGTTGTAACAATCATTAATGAAAGAGTGACCAAAACATACAAGTCGAAACATAACTTTTCATAGTTTAATGACAAAAAAATAAAATTGCAGCAAAGTTTAGTGACCATTTTTTTATTTTACCCTATACAAAATTATATAAAAAATGTAAAATAATTTAAGTTTTAACTAGTGTAAATGAATCACCTCTTATCTATAATATATAAAAAAAGTAAGAGTTTAAAAAAAATTTGAAATGATGTTAACACCATTTATTTTTCATCATATTATTAAATTAATATTTAAAAACATTAAAATTTAATTCTATTTTTAAAAATGAGAAAAAAAGTAGTGATAATTAAGAATTATTGGTTAAGTAATACAACAGGGTACTTTTGTCAAAAGAGAAAAATAGTGAAATGTTATTGTTTCTAATTTACATTAAAAATTAAATATAAAATTATTTTAATTATAAATTTTAATAGTGATACAGTAATTCTATCAAAAAGAATAAAAAAGAAAAGTAGTGAAATGTTGTGGGTAAACTGTATAAATAATCACTCAATTATGTCTGTGTTTTTATTTCAGTTACTCAATTTTAAAATTTTTAATTTAAACACTAATGTTAATATTCGTTCCTATTTTGGTCATCCACTGTTAAATTGATAATAAAAAAAATGATGTGACCTTTTTCTAACTAGTATAATAACATATTTAGTCCTGATTACTTATATATTGTATCAATTCGATTCTAATTCTAAATAGTTCAATAAATTTAACCCTTCATATTTATAAATTCTACCAGTTTGATCCTCAAACTCATATAGTTAAATAAAATTCTATCATTTTCTTAATGGATAACACAATTTTGAGTTTCAATTATTAACAGAAAAAAAAAACATTTTTAAAGCCTAAATTTTACATATAATGTGATAAAATTTAAAAAATAATAATTTACAACGTGACTCCCAAATGTGTCAAATTTTATATTAAAATATATACTAAAGATTTACACTTTTTTTTTCAAATGGTGACATCCTTCCCTTAATTGCTTCAATCTAGTTCATGTATATAGAATTAGGGTCAAATTAATAAAATATGTAAGTATTGAGGACTAAGTGTGTTATTATATTAGCTTATGATAGAGTGAGATGAGAGGTAATTGATGCATCTTTAAAGGCGATTGGCATTCCGGATTTCTTGAGGAAAGTTATCATGTCTGCCATTTCTAACTCCACTATGCAGTTACTCTCGAATGGGGCTCCAACTCATAAATTTAAGCCTATAAGGGGGATTTTCCAAGGGTGTCATTTATCCCCATCTTATTTGTGTTATGCATGGAGTGGCTTGGGCATGATACTAAGACAACTATCTTAAATGGCCAATGGAGTCCAATTCGTCCATCCAGATCAAGTCTAAATTTATCTCGTTTATTTTTTGCTGACGATCTAATTATTTTTAGTAAAGCAGATGTGGGTCATGCCAAAATTATCAACAAAGTTTTGGAGCGGTTATGTGCTTATTCCGGACATAAAGTTAATGCACAAAAGACTAATGTCTGCTTTTCACGTTGTGTCAACGAAGATTTGGGTCTCCCAGTCAGTAGTGTTTTGGGCTTTCGAAAGGTTCATGATCTTGGCCACTATTTGGGAGTTCCTTTATTTCATGAGAGAGTCACTAAAAGCACCATTCGTTTTGTGGTTGACAAGGCATGTAGTAAACTCTTTAGTTGGGATGCTAGACAATTATTGCTTGTAATGAGGGCTACTTTGGCCCAATCTGTGCTTCAGTCAATGCCAAATTATTATATGCAATCAATGAGGATACCTAAAGGAATCTATGAGGAGATTGAATGTTTAGCCAGATAGTTTAATTGGGGTTCTTTTAATGGAAGGAGAAAAATGACTTTGGTTAGTTGGGATTCAGTCTGTCGACCCCGTTCTTGTGGAGCCTTGGGCTGCAAAAATTGGAGGACCAAAATACGTCCTTTTTGATGAAGTTGGGTTTCAATCTTGTTTCCAATGGTAATACTCTGTGGGTGAGAGTCCTTCAGTCGAAATATGGGATGAAGGATATGATACCAAAAAGTATTTTGAAAAAAAAAAGCTCTTTACTTTGGAGAGATTTGTCAAAGATTTGACCTCTGTTTAAAAATAATCTTGTTTGGTCAATAGGGGATGGAAAGATCATTCGGTGTTGGAGCGACCCTTGGATCCCACATTTGGGTTCTCTAATTAATTGTATATCTTCACGTGGGAATTTGGGTCTGGATTGTTTCCTCAAAGACATGGTTACTTATGATGGTAATTGGAATATTGATTTCTTTCGTAATTGGGTCTCAGAAAATATTATCAGGCGTATTGTGTGTATTCCACCACCACATCTGGATAGAGGTCTTGGCAGGATTTCTTGGTTACCTAATTCGACAGGGACTTTCTTGATTAGGAGTGCTTATCGGTCGATTAAGGAAAATAATTGGAATACTAATGAGGCAATTTGGAAATCTCCTTGGAAATTTAAGGGCCCTCAGAGAGTTCGCTTCTTCCTTTGAGTCATTTTTGAACAATATTTACTTACCAATCTAGAACGGGTAAGGCGAGGTATCAGACATGACGCGTCTTGTTCTTTTTGTGGATATGTTACAGAGGACATTATTCATGTGCTTAGAGATTGTTCTACGACAAGAGAGGTTTGGGGACAGGTGGTGCCTTTGAGACATAATAATAGTTTCTTTTCCTCTAATCTGTCTAAATTGATGCTTAGCAACCTCCAATCCTATGAATTGTTGGACTCTGTGGGAGTCAATTGGACATGTTTATTTGGAATGATTTTTTTGACACATTTGGAAGAATAAGAATCTTTTCATCTTCCAAGGTCTTACATGGAAAGCTCTTGAGATCATTAAAGTTTCTATTACTTGGGTGAAACAATTTCTGACGATGCACAAGGAAGATCAGATCCAACGAAACATTCATGTTCAAAGGTATCCTTTATCTGATAATTGGGTTCACTTACACACTGATGGCATTGTTAATGTTTTTACAGGACTTGCTTCCACTGGGGGTGTGGTGAGAAACTACCTCGGTGATTGGATTATGGGATTTAATCACTTCTTGGGTAACTGTTCTGCCTTTAATGTCGAGATATGGGGTATTTTGGATGATCTTTCCTTGTTAAAGGATTAGGGGATGGAAAGAATTTTGATTCAAGTAGATAATATCGAACTGGCCCAAGCCTACAAAGGGACTCCCCAGTTAGTTCAATCTCTGCTTTGGCTAGACGAATCCAAAAATTGCTACAACATAAAGAGTTTTGGGTGGTCAAACACATTCCAAGGGAAGCTAATCGTGTTGCTGATAGGATTGCCAAGATGGTTTGTGCTAATGTGGTGGGAGTTAATGTGATGACAATAACTCCTATGGAACTATCGGAGGATATTGTTAGGGATAAATCTAATGGTGTATTTGTTATCGTTAGACTAACTTAATTGCTTATGTTTTCTATTTCACCAAAAAGAATCGATTTGAAGATAAAATGCTATACTGATTGAAAATTTGTGTAATTAATATATATGATGGTTCTTTTATCAAAATAAATATTTTTTAAATAATTCTTGTAACGAATGAAAGGAAAGTAAAAGTTAATATTTCAGTTACACCCTTTGTTTAATCGTATATGCATATGGTGCGTTTAATATTTATAAAAATTATTTTTTAGTCACGTGAATTATACAAGTTCAATTATTTTAATTTAATCAAATACATCTTTTTGATTGATTTGATCTATATAAATAATTATTATTTAAAAATAAAATGTTAATTTTTTATTTTTGATAATATATTTTTATTTCATGCAATATAAACTAATTAAAATATTTTATAATAATATATTGTTATGTATGAATTTTAATAATTTAAATTTTAATTAATATAAAATGTAATTCAATATTTCTCAGACTTTATCTATCCAAAACAAAATAGCTTTAATATGATAATAAACATAATAGTATAAATTACAATGAAAACTTAAATCAGAATGAATATAAGGTGTATTTTTACCATAAATTGAAGTTCATCCATTCAAATTTTTATTTTAATATTGTTGAAGCATACTTTTTAAGTGGCCTGTTAAATGTCTATTACAAGTAGCCATTTTCATCCTGTCTGCAACAACTTACTCTTTGCCTTTTTTAGAGTTAGAAATTTATTAAAACAAAATCTTTGAGTTTTAAATTGTGATGATATTTTAGATATATGCAAGCGCGACTTAGAAGATCAATTCTCTTAAAGTTATTATTCATGGAGATTGGATCGGAACAAATCAAGTAATTGAATACCTTGAATTGTGGAGAATGAATCAGATCCCATTAAAGATACTATTGAAGAGTGAATCTCCAACAATTTACTTGACTTTGGTCTTTATTAGTATATTGCTTTTGCTATTTTGTAGCTGCTATTATTAAAGGGTTGAATTGAAATTGATTTCTACTATGTTAGCAAGTCTCGAAAACTTCTATATATTAAGAGACTTGTATAGATTTTGTAACATAGTATAGAGAGCACTTTATTACTCATTGAATAACTTATTTTGTGAGTGTAACAACCCTTTTTTTAGTGGTGCAAGAAATAGTGGTTTCAAAATCTCTTTTTTCGATGATCGAGTTTGAAAATATTTTTATATAATATTTACAAGTCTATTATAGTAATATATTTAATTTTGGTCTAGGAATTTTATTGAATTGATGACTAATTAAGGTACAAGGACTAAATCTTAAAAATTGTAAAAGTTAATCACTATAGATTTTTATTTGATAAAAGGCTTAATTAATAATTGAACAAGGTTTAAAAGGGTGATTAGCCACTTTTCTATAATAATGGACGGTTGATAACTATTTTGTTTTAGTGAAAATGTGTTTAAATTATTATTAAAACATTAATACTGGATGGAACCACTGGCTGTTAAGTACTGGATGGAACCACTGGCTGTTCTGGGCGTATTGTTTCTATTGGAACGTCAGCCAGAAGGGGATCAAAGATGTGAACTGATGAGTCTACAGTGTGGGCAGACTCCATTGGTAATGTAGGGAACCTTTTTTTGAGTCTACACCATTTTAGTTTGGGGCATTCACTCTCCTTGATCCATTGGGTGATTTCTTCCACCCTTGGCCTCTTTTAAGTTTTATTCGCTGCTATTTTCTTGGTTGGAGCAATAAAAACCTTCTCTTTCGCTCGGGCCTCACTTAAGAGAGTTGTTTGGTGCTTGATTAGACGTAGTATGAGAAATCAAAGAAGATATTGCACCATCAATATATAATTAGCCTGAATTGAAGAGGAAGAATAAAGAGTACCAAGATGTGTGATAATTCAATTACGTGGACGCAATCCACAAGTATCATAGAAAAAAAGGGAGGTTCCCTTATGCACCTTGTCAAAACCGATGTCAAATCACTATCTGCATTGAAAGGCCAGGCCTCTGAAGCAGAAGGGATATTAAAATCGTCCAACCATGTAATAGCCTGTTTTTCAGGGGTGTCGGAAATAATGATTTTGGGGCCATAAATCTGATCAGCGAGTTTGTAAATATTATTATTTAATATTTACGGGTCAAATATGATATTAAATTAAATGTTGATTTGGTAACTTATGCTATTTGAGAGAACAATTAGGTTCAAGTGGTAAGCCTTTAAAAATAAGTGGTTTTAGAAAATGAGGTATTGGGACCTCATTTCTATAAACCGGGTGATAAATATTTTATTAAATATTTATGGAGTGGTATTAAGGTCGTATTAAAGTTTCGTTAAGAAATTTTAATGTTTAAATGGTTAATTAAGCAAAAAGGACTAAATTGTAATAGTTGAAAAAGTCAATCACTATTAGTTTGAACGTGTTAATTTATTAAAGAAACATAATTGGATGGCCTTAATGGATAAATTACCCATTTTTAAGATGGTGGGACGGTTTGAGCTTTAATTTCTTTTAACTTTATATGTTTTACATGTTAGTTTTATTACTAAAATAAAGAAAAAGGTTAAAAAAAATAAGAAACAAAAGTTATCTTCTTAAATTAGTTTCTTTTTATTCAACCGAAAGCCATGGTTGGGAGCTTGAAGCTTCATCCATGCTATATTTCATCCATGTAAGTCTATTTTGAACCCGTTTCTCGTAATTTTTATATTTATGATATCGTTGCAACTAGGTCCAACAAGCCTGTACCTTCGTTTTATAAACTGTTAAAGATTTTGAATGTTTTATTTGATGAATATTTGTGATTTTAGAGGTTAAATGATGAATTTGAAGTATTAGTTGTTATTTATAAGTATTTTGTTAAGTAATTTTTAATGATTTAAATATTTAGGGATTAAATTGATAAAGTAATAATAATTCAAGGACTTGATGTGAAATTGTTATAAATTTGGGTTTTATTGGAAGCTATTAACATTTGGGTGGTATGGGTTTTCAATAAAATTTGTTTATTTGCATGATTAGGACATAGGGACTAAATTGAATAAATATGAAAAATTGAGGGTAATTTTGTAAAAATGTAAAAAAGGACTAAATTGCATAAAATGAATTATTTTTACTCTCTGAATTAATGAATTGAATGAAGTTATTAATTTAGATTAAGAACGAGTGGAAAATCGAGGAGAAAAGAAAATTACCAAATTGCCCCTATACTTAGTCATTGCTGCAATTTAGCCAAGTAAGCTCGTAGGTATAGAATTTTTCATACCTATATATATATAATGCTACTGCTAATTTATGGATATATATATGATCTTTAACATGTGAATTGGAAATTGAAATATTATAACTGAATATAAGGTGAGAAGAATTTTTAGAAAACTATTGAATATTTATGGAATATGATATATGTAATTTCAGAATGATTATGAATTGTTATAGCGTGTGTTTTGAGAAATATGGAAGTTCCTCTGATTCATTAAAGTTATAATTTTGTTAAAATTCCCGTTTGGGCATAGTAAACGATTAGGATACGATTGGCATGCCAATAGGGTTAGAATGCGCGCTTGTACGAGATTTGCACTTCGGTGCCTCTGTATACACTTTTGTGTCCCTGTTCGCACTACGGTGCCCTTGTTTACACATTTGGGCCCCTGTCTACACTTCGGTGCCCCTATTATGCATCTATGATGCCTCTGGTGTGATGCAGTTACCCGAGCATCCGAGTCAAGTTACTAGTTCATCGGGCTAAATGTGAATGGAATTTACAAAATTATTTTAATGTTAAAGGCTAATGTATTGTCAAGATATTAGTAAATGTTAAATGTTCAATGAATTACTTGATCATATGTGAGTATCATTATATTGATGATTATTCGGTTAAAGATATATATGTGAGTTTGGATTGAATTATTATAATACACGAATCATACGATGAATCATTTTCAATACTAATCCTAAAAGTGCTTCATAAATGAATAACATGTATGATTAATTTTATTTAGCTTTTACCTTGTTTAGTGAAAGTAAGTGATTCCGGGATGATATGTTCATAGGAAAGTTTGAAACAAATGATGAATTACATAATGATTATATATTAAATGCGTAAGTGTTTTGGTAACAAGAAATGTTTAAGTAAAATAGTTATATGAAATACTTATAAAGAAAAATATATATACACATGTATACACAAGGCTACACCAATTATCCATAAGATGTGTAGTGAAATAGAAAGCAAAAGTTAGATTAAAGTATAATAAAAATTATGCTTAGTTGTTTATTCTAATATGTTAGCAGTTAAGTTGCCTTTTTATGAACTTACTAAGCATTATTGCTTATGATAGTTGTTTTCTTTTCCTGTAGATCATCAGAAGGTTTGATTTTGGTTGAAAGCTCGTCAGAGGCCTATCACACTATCCAGCAGTTAATTCGGTAGTTTTTGAGCATTTTTGGCTGAAGGTTATAATGACATGTATAGGTGGACTTATAATGATGTTTAGTTGAATGTTTGTTTGATATTTTGGTTTGTATAAGTTACTTGGTTTGGTACTTTTGATGCCTTATTAGTATGTGTTCATATGATTAAGTTTTGATGTATGTTTGAATGAATAAAATGATATGTAATGAATTGGTTTCAATATGGTCAAGTATACATGTTTAGGTAAGTTTGAATGTTTACAATTAAGGTGCATTGAATGATATATTGGTTGATTGGTTTAGGACTATTGAATTGGTCATTATATGCATGTTTTGGTAAGGTTTTAATGCTTTGATTATGTGCTTAAAAATTCTTTTAGGTACATGCATGATTTGGTGATGGAAATGGCTTGATTTTGGCCAAATTCATGCCTACACGGCTTGAGACACGGGAGTGTGACTCAGCCGTGTGTGACACACGACCATGCGACATGGCCGTATGTCCCCTATAGGTTTTAATGCAAGAAAGTTAGGCTGTTACATGACCTAGCACATGGCCTAGGACACGGGTGTGTGGATCCGTTTCGAGAGTTACACGACTTGGCACACGGGCGTGTGGCTTGGCCGTGTGACCCAACTTAGGGAGTTACACGGGTGAGGACACGGGCTGGGACACGACCGTGTGTCCCTATTTCAAAAGTTACACGGCTTGAGACATGGGCGTGTGTCTCAGCCGTGTTAGTCCCATGGCCTGGCCACACGGCCTTGTGACCTTTGCAGTTCAAATTTTCTAATGTTTTCTAAAACTTTCCAAACGTTTCCAATTTAGTCCCGGATTGCTTCCAAAGTATTTTTAGGTCCTTGAGGGCTCGGTTAAAGGACAATATGTGTGTGAATGAGTGTTTTATAACATGTCATGTCAATATATGGAATGCATGATTTAATGTTCAAATTGTACGGTAATGCTCTGTAACCCTATTCTAGTGACGGATACAGGTTAGAGGTGTTACAAACCAATTTAAGGGGTCATTTTTTCGACAACCGTATGGACTTAGGTCTTGTAGGCAATATGGAAAGACATTTCTGACTGAGACAAATTCTTCCAAATCTAGTACCCGCCCTCTTCTTAGTCGTTTGTACTACTTCCAACAACCTGAGAATCAACTAGCTAGCAATGGGCTCAAACATTTTCTCAGGGAAGGTACCAACGAGTGGGAAAGCCAAATCCATTCTCGAGCTTGCAAATGACACTAATGAATTTATCCTTCCTTAAATGCAGGTTTGAAATACTATTCTAAATTATAAGCTCGCAATCTGGGCATAAGTTGAATTGGGCATTTCTAGCAAAGGTTCCTTGACTTTTTTCCTTCAGTTGGTAAGATTTTTGGAATATGTCCAACAGTGGTGGCTCATTGTGCATGCAACAATCTATGAATTAAGCTATCAAGGTCCACCATGAAAAGGTTGATAGTTGTGCAAGTGTGATGCCATATATCCTTTCTTAAATCTTATCTGTACATAGTCCTTAACCTTTTCATTTACCTTATTATCGGACTTAATATATTATTCCATACTTACTAGTCTTATCATTATCTTTGGGTGGGGTAGACTACGCCTAATACTTAACTCAGAATTCACTTAGATCTTTCTTACTTTAATGCACTTTCTATAAATAGTTTCAACACATAACCTTGCTTTGCCACGTACTCTAGTGCATAGTAGCCTTTCTGTTCATCCCTTGTAACTATACGGGGTTCACCATTCAATCGGTGTTTGCCCAAGGTGTTGTCTTCAGATGGTCATCACAAGATCCATTCCTTAGATTATGCCACGAAGGTGTTCCTTTCCAAAGATAGCCATAGAGGATATCCTTTTAGAGCCTCGCCACGTAGGCGTCCTTTGGTAGAGATTGCCACAAGACATTCACTTAACTAAGATAGCCACAAATGCATCTTTTTAATAGAGATAGCCATAAAGGTTTCCTTTTAACAAAGATAGCTACAAAGGCTCTTTTTAACAGAGATAGCCACAAAGGCTCCTTTAACATAGATTGGCCACAAAGGATTTCTTTTAACATAGATCACCATAAAGGCTTCCTTATAATAAAGATCACTACAAAGGCTTTCGTTTTAACATATTTTTCCACAAAGGCTTCCTTACGGAAACTACCATAAAGGCATTTCTTTAGGTTGCGCCACAAAGCGTCTCCTTATAGATTACCACAAAGGTATTCCTTATTAGAGATTTGTGAAAAATTTATTCCTTTAATAGAAACAACCACAAAGGCTCACTTATACGAAAATTGTTATTTTTAATGGTAGGGATTCGCCTAAACTTACCGTCTTGAGGTTTTCCCTTCATCACTGGTACTCACCCAATCATCCTTTAAATTTTTGCCATATGATGCCATAGCCTAGCCAAGGTATTGAACTATAAGGTCTTCAGACTACCATGGGCTTTTCTTTTCTTAGATTCATGTTTTTAGTCTCGATAGACCCCTTTTGACGTCTCCAAAGACAAATGTAAATACTTCATGCAAACTAATACTTAACAGACTTGTTCCTTTCAGACTTATTCATAATAGATGCATTCGTGCTTCTAGACATGTAACACATCCCCTTAAACTTCATGTTGAGACCCTTCACGTAGTGACTTACCCATGATAGACACAGTCAGGCTTTCAGACATATTATACATGTATATATTTCTTTTCTTATCAGAGGCATATTATCATGTTTTGTTAGTTTAAGTTTCATGGTTTAATCACTTGGCATAGAAATATCTAGACTACAAACATACATGTAAGAGTTAGTCTTAGAGACTCACCTGAATTGCATCTTTAACAGCTCTAAACATCAGACTCGGGCTCTTATCGAGTAGATCAGTAGCCCCTAATTAATAGAACATGAGAACTCATCAAGATCTGTATACTTAACTCATTTTTTTTCACTTTGAACATCAGAAATCTCTAAATAAGACTTTACCATACTTACTTTACCCAGTTAAACCAAGCTGCTTCTTAAAAACTTAGTATGTAAGGCTGTAGATCTTATATTAACAAAGGGGCATTTAATAGCCTAGATCCATATTTTTAACACAGCTTGAAGGATGAAAGGAATTCTCTCTATTTCTCTTTCTTTTATAAACAGAGATCACTTCTTGAAGAAGAAGGAGAAAAGTCCCCCATTTCTTACCCGAGTTACCTTGATATTTTACCTTTGTCCCTATTGATATTTGACACGCATCCAATTCATTACAATCCACCAGATAAATGCTTGACAATTGAAATGAGATGTGTACCAGAATACAAATATTTACATAACATACCCTTAGGCCTTAATCCATCATTTGTCCTTAGTCATTATGTTAAGACGTAGTTGGTATCTTAACTAATCACACTTGGCGCGTCATGCCTTCTTGGTGATGACCCTATTATCTAAGTTTCCTTAACACCTTACTAGACTTATTTTTCCTAATGATTTATTCCTTTCTACACAGTTTCTTGGCATAGTCCAATAGTGATTACGCACCTACTTAACACACTAAGAGCATTAGTGGGGATAGACAACACTTCACCACTTGAAGTAACACTTAGTTTACTTATTAAGTTCAGAGCTCACACAAATACAGGACATTGCCCCAATTTTAAGGAAATCTTGTTCAAGCATCATGGTCTCAGAATTAGCTTAGAGGAGTACCTCACCTCTCTTCTAGTCCTATTATCTCCAAAAAAAAAAAGATGGTATTTTCTTCTTAACCTATCTCAAGCACTTAACTCAACCCAAGTCTTTATTAAAACTTGTTAAACATCACATCAATCATTGGGTGGTCTTATCCAAATATACAATTTCCAAGAAAACTAATCGAGTACCTATGTTTGGTCCTTAACTATCTTGGTTCTCATTTGGTTGGTTCTTGACTATTGTTCCTTCCATCTTGACTGGCTTAAAGCCAACCTTATAGGATACTCTACACTACTGACCTAAACTTGCATCATAAAGATCGTTTCCCTTATCCATAAGGGAGTCCGCCCACTCTATGTGCCATCAAAGCTTTTGGGCGAATCTTTCCTTACCAGACACACTTCTTGATCACTATGTGCCAACCTAGTGTTCGCCAAAATCAAGGCATCACAAGCATACTCAAAGGGTTTTTATAGTTAGTCTAGTTCTGACACTCAATGTAACGACTCGAAAGTCAGTGGAGTTGAAAATTGTGGTTTTGAAATGTTGTTTTCCAATGATAGATTCAGTGAATATTATTTATTAATATTTACGAGGGTATTAAAGTATTATATTGAAGTTTGGTCTAATAATTTTGGTTATTTGGAAAGTTAGATAAGGTACCGAAAGTTAGTTTTGTCGGGAAGTGTGGTTTTGGGACCCCGTTTTTGTGTATTGGACTCGTAAATATTTATTAATTTCAGTTATTTTAGTAGCAAATTAAATTTCAGTTAGGTAATTTCATCGAATTAGTGAATAATTTAAGTATAAGGATTAAATTGCGTTAGTATAAAAGTGAGATTTATTATTTAATTATAAATTAAAATATAGCGAAGGGACCTAAAAGGAAATTATACCTTTGGTTTTAATTGATTGGATGGTCAAGACATATATAATTTTTATACAAGTTATATTAGTATTAATACATGTTAAATAATAGCATATTAATAAAATAAAGAATAAATTTAATCAGTGGATAGAAAGAGAAGCCATTCCTCTTTTTATTTTCTTCATTTTCAAAACAAAGAAGATGGGAGAAGGATGAACGATGATAGGGCTTTTAAGGTTTCAATTTTTAATTGGTTAGTTAATTTAGTCCATTTTCTTCTATTTTTTATGTTTTTAGAATCCCAGTACTATAAGCTAGCCGACCGATGTTGTAATTTTTGTTATTGTTAAAATTTGAGTATGTTACCTTAGTTGAATGGTTGAAGTTTAAGGTGTTACTTTGATAGATTTTACGGTTAGATGTGAAATGAGACTAATTTGTAAAGTCAATTGATGAATTTGTACAATAAAGACTAAATTGTGCAAAATTTTGAAATTGGAGTTGTAATTGAGAAATAGAAGTCCTATAGGGACTCTAGAAATTTTGGCATTAGGTTTTGGGGATTAAATGTGAAAATTTTTATAGTCTCGATTTTGGGGACTAAATTGAATAATATGCAAAAGTTGTAAATTTTGACAATTGAATTCAAAGTGGGATGTGTAATGTTAGTTTATTATATTTGTTTGAATACGTAGCTAACGTCGACTTGAAATCTTCAAGAAAGAAAGGAAAAGACAAGGTCCAACAAATAGCTCGAAGTTTACGGT
Organism: Gossypium hirsutum; assembly: GCF_007990345.1. Taxonomy (NCBI): domain Eukaryota; kingdom Viridiplantae; phylum Streptophyta; class Magnoliopsida; order Malvales; family Malvaceae; genus Gossypium; species Gossypium hirsutum. The sequence goes on from NC_053442.1 coordinate 56,090,021, forward strand.
TTGTGTTTCTATAACCCGAACAACTTCAATTGTTGTATTTATGAGCTGTATTACATGGGAAGATCATAAGGTAAGCTATAAATGATAAAAAGAGCTAAATTGATCCAATTCAAATTTATTATTTGTGATAAAGATTAAAGTGAATAGTTTTGGAAATATCGTATAATAATATAAATATGAAATTGAATCTGTTTTGAGATGTGATATATATAAATATAATTGCGTATATGTATAAAAATATGATGGATGAAATAACGATATGGATTTAGGACATTAATTATAAATGAAATTGAATAGAGGATACTAGAGTTAAGTCCGAAAATGTGTATATAATATTGATGTGATAAAATTATTTTGATTATTATAGGGAGAAATATATATGTGTTACAATTATGTTGGATTTAATTATTAAAAATAAAAAAAATTATTTTGTATCTTGTTGGTATTTGGGTTCCTATGCTATAAATATTACGTATATGTATGTGTGTGGTTGGTAGGATTGGTCATATTGAAATTGTCTTGTTCAAGTAGTTGGATTATATGCATATTGATCAAATGGTTGAAAAGTTAACATGCTAGGAGAGCTTTTGATTAATGCATAGTTATGAGAATGATGGATGATAGATGATTTGAATTTTGTAATGGATGATAAGGCCTTGGTGTATGTTTATAAATGAAATTAAGTGTTTAGTTGTTCATGTTGAAGTACTTGATGACATAATGGTTGAGTAATTAGGTTGGTTGACTTAAAGGATGCAACTGGTTTAGATTTTGATGTTTTTTCAATGGTTGTGATATGGTATATAGGTGATGCGGAATCCCGGATCTAGACACAAAAGAAACACAAATTAGAAATAAAACGAGAATAAAATTAGTTAAATAATAAATAAATAAATAAATAAAAAGGATAGATTTGCCCTATGGAACCCTTGGTTAACTTGTAACAAAAAACGCCAATGATTGAGCGGCTCCCTACGAAACCCCTAGAAGAAGAACCTCTAGGAACACCGATGAACGGGAAAGAAATTTGAATATTTGCAACTCCGAAATACCCTCGAAAGTAACAAACTCCAAACTAAATAGCAAGAGAAGAATCACTCTACTCTAAAAAAATTTGCCTCACACAAATTTGAAAGAAAACAAATACTCTTCTTTTTATTCTTCTTTCAATGTGTAGAAAACAAGCCTATTTATAGGCAAATTACAAGAGTAATTGAGTCCTAATAAAAACTCTTTAAAGAGTAATTGAATCCTAATAAAACTCTTTAAAATTATCTAAGAAAATAAATAAATAATAACCTAACCAATAAAATTACTTAACTCATAAATGATGTGTCCCAACCAATGAGAATTAAGTAAATAATAATAATAAGATACATAAAAAATTAATCCACCAATTTATGGGCTTTTACTATTCCAAGATTGGTCCAGTGAATTGCATTCCCATATTTATCAATGTCACGAACATGATGAATTAAATTTGTCGCAACAAAGTCTTGGACAAAAGCATTCATCTTTGATTTTAATTGTCGTGCCTTGCTTCGAGTGATTGGACCACTAGGAAAGACAACCCTTTGAGTGTCACCTCCTTGGCTCGTATCATTCTCCCCTCTTCAAGAAGATTCATCCTCGAATCTGAACCTACATCAAATTCAAAAAGAGAAAGATCAGAAACATTGAAAGTAGCACTAACACTATACTCACCAGGAAGATCAATGCGATAAGCATTGTCATTTATTTTCTCGAGTACTTGGAATGGTCCATCTCCTCGTGCTTCAAGTTTATTCTTTCTCTTAGAAGGAAATACATCCTCAAAATCCTGCAAAAGATTAACAAAACAACTAGGCAAATGTGTATTAGGGTTAGTCAAAACGAAGTTTTCCCTAAACCTAATAATTACAAATGTTTGTTTTGTACAAGGAGCAAATTTGATATCTCGAAACCTAGCGAATAAACTCACTTTCTCATCTCGTGACTTGTGTGTGCAATCACTCACCAATGTTGGGCCTTTAAGTTGGCTTTTAACACTAAGGGCCTCTTTACTCTTAGCCTTTTTCAATGATTTTACCTCACTTCCCTTACCCATCTCACTAGCAAGTTTGAGTTGATCATTGTAGACTTCTTGAGGAGGAAGTGGAGCCAAAGTAAACTTCTTTCCAAGGAATACAAAAGTATATTGGTTAAGGAAACCATCATGATTTACTCGTCGATCAAACTGCTATGGCCGTCCAAGTAATATGTGCCCAGCTTGCATTGGAACAATATCACACAAAACTTTATCAGAGTATCTACCAATGGAAAATGAAACTAAGCATTGTTTAGATACTTTTACCTCCCCACTATCATTAAGCCATTGCAAGCGGTATGGCCTTGGATGCTTCACACAAGGTAGGCCAAGTTTCTCAACAAGCGAAGAACTCACCACATTGGTGCAACTTCCACTATCGATGATCAATGAACTAGGTTGTCCACCAATCAAACATCTCGTGTGGAAAATGTTATCTCTTTGTTCATGCCCTTCCTCTTTAAACTGGACATTTAAAGCCCTTCAAGCAACAAGTGCTTTCTCACCATACTCCAAGTATTCTTCATACTCATCATGAGCATGCACATCATCAGCATCTTCCAAAGGAGGCATCTCATCTTCGTTATCAGACTCAAAATCAACCTCGCCATCTTCTCGAATCACCAATGACTTTTTATTAGGGCATTCTCGAGCATAGTGACCCCTTCCTTGGCATTTGAAGCAGGTAATATCTTTTGGCTGCTTAATGGCACTAGGAGAAGTAGAAGAAGAAGATGGAGCTTGATTAGTAAAAGTATAACCTTAAATGAACTAGGCATACCTCTATCTTTGGAGTAAGTTCTAGGCTCATTTGGCTTGAACCGTTCATCTCTCCCATTCCACAATCTATCATCTTGTTTTTGCCAATTTTCTCTCCAAGCAGGATTAGAAACTGAACTAGCACCTCTTGGTGTCCCTTTCTTTCGTAATTGCTTTTCAATGGTGAGTGCAATTTGAAGCATCTCTTCAACATCCATGTAGTGTTGTAACTCAACTCGATTTGCAATCTCAGGCTTTAGGCCGGCAAGGAATCTAGCCATAGTTACCTCAGCCTCTTCAACAAGATTGGCTCTAATCTGAATAGTCTCCATCTCTTTGTAGTAATCATCCACAGATCTATCTCCTTGAACAAGATGTTGGAGTCTTTGATGGAGTTCTCGATAATAGTATGGTGGAACAAACCGTTTTCGTAAGATGCGCTTCATTTCAACCCAAGTAGTAACAGGTTGCTCTCTATAAAGAATCCTGCTTTTACATAATTGATTCCACCATGTTAGTGCATAATTAATGAACTCAGCGACAGCGTATATTACCTTTTTCTCATCAGAGTAATTGTAACAAGCAAAGATTGCTTCCATCTTTTCCTCCCAATCAAGGTAAGCATCAGGATCATTCTTCCCTGAGAAAGAAGGAAATTTTGGTTTGGGGGTGTCATTGTTTCGTTCCACCCTTTCTCTAGGTACATACTCGGACTCAAAGTCATCATCAAAAACATGGTCCTCCCTTCGTTTAAAAGTTCGATCGCGTGAATTTATCAGCTTATAAAGGCTTCGTTCAACTTCTTGTAATTATCGGCAATGTATCTCTCTTGAGTTGTAAGTTTTGTATCAAGATACTCCCTTTGCTCTTGTATCATCTGGGTCATACGATGTTCGACTTGAGTTTGCAACTTTTTCATCTCTTTTTGTAACAACTCGACCAAAGGATCGTTATCTCTTTTTTGCTCATCCTCTTCATTTTTACTAGTTTGGGATCTAGTGATCGGCATGGTATCTGTGAAAAAATCACACAAACAGGAACAAGAAAATAATAATAATAACCTCACTCGTTAGCTCTTAAAAGAATAACTCTCTGAATGATTCAAAACTTGTAAATATGTTTGGAGAGGGTTACTAATCAAGATCAAATAATGGAGGTGCAAACTTCAAAGAAACAATGAAGATCCTAATTGCTTTAAGAGGCCAATAAACTTGACGATGCAATTTGTAATGGAGGCTACACGGATGAAGGAATTGTGCGTGCCTTTAATATCTGCTAACACAAGAAGAAACAATGTGTTAGAAAGCGTAAGAGAAAAAAAAATGTAGACCTGCAACGATCCCTAACTCTAAAGTCAAAGAAAAGCTTTAATAAGAAGAAAACTTAAGAAAACTCTACCCAATTTAAAGGAAAACAAAAAATCGGAAACGTTTGGTGTGTTAAGATTTTCAAAAATTAAAGCTTTAATTATATTTGAGTCAAGAAAGAAGGGAAAAAAATTCAATTTTGGGAAAAAATAAAATAAAAAGAATAACAATAATAGGAAAAGAAGAAACCTACGTATGAAAGGTAGGCAAATTTTTTTTTTGCGCTTTTTTTTTTGCTTTTTGCTTTTTTTTTTGCGCTTTTTACTCTTTTTTTTGCGCTTTTTTGCTTTTTTTTACTGTTTTTGCTGTTTTTTTGCTTTTATTTAAAGAATAAGAGGAGAATAAACACAAACTTTTAAAAAAAAATCGACGAAACCGATGAAAAGTGTTTTTGGTATTTTGACTCGTTTCGGATTTGATTTTAGCTTCGAAAATAACACCGAATGGCCTGAAACTGATACCAACTGATGCGGAATCCCGGATCTAGACACAAGAGAAACACAAATTAGAAATAAAACGAGAATAAAATTAGTTAAATAATAAATAAATAAATAAAAAGGATAGATTTGCCCTATGGAACCCTTGGTTAACTTGTAACCAAAAACGCCAATGATTGAGCGGCTCCCTACGAAACCCCTAGAAGTAGAACCTCTAGAAACACCGATGAACGGGAAAGAAATTTGAATATTTGCAACTCCGAAATACCCTCGAAAGTAACAAACTCCAAACTAAATAGCAAGAGAAGAATCACTCTACTCTAAAAAAATTTGCCTCACACAAATTTGAAAGAAAACAAATACTCTTCTTTTTATTCTTCTTTCAATGTGTAGAAAACAAGCCTATTTATAGGCAAATTACAAGAGTAATTGAATCCTAATAAAAACTCTTTAAAGAGTAATTGAATCCTAATAAAACTCTTTAAAATTATCTAAGAAAATAAATAAATAATAACCTAACCAATAAAATTACTTAACTCATAAATGATGTGTCCCAACCAATGAGAATTAAGTAAATAATAATAATAATAAGATACATAAAAAATTAATCCACCAATTTATGGGATTTTACTATGCCAAGATTAGTCCAGTGAATTGCATTCCCATATTTATCAATGTCACGAACATGATGAATTAAATTTGTCGCAACAAAGTCTTGGACAAAAGCATTCATCTTTGATTTTAATTGTCGTGCCTTGCTTCGAGTGATTGGACCACTAGGAAAGACAACCCTTTGAGTGTCACCTCCTTGGCTCGTATCAATAGGTGTGGTGACTAAAGTTGTACAAGAATAGGTATGTTTAGATGATGATTTGCATACCCTTATTTATGTGTAGGTTTATCATTTGAGTTTATGTAAGTTTTGGGTAGAAGTGGACCATTTTAAGAAAGGTTATTACCATTTCTGAACTTAAGTATCAATATTTTTGTTTCTAATATCGATACTTAACCATATGAACAATTTAAAAACAAATAGATAGAAATGGTATCGATTTTTTATTTAAATATCAATACTTTTTCATAAAATATCGATACCATGAAATAAATATTGAAACCCTTATTTTGCAAAGAAAACATAATTAAATTTTGGTATCGATTTTCAATAAGGTATTTATTTGGTATCGATACTAACTATGGATTTTTGAAATTAACTTTTAAAATTTGAAACTTTTCATTTCAGTTCTTTTTCATGTTTGACTTTCTCAATTAAGTCCATATATATTTCAAATTTTCATTATGTTTGATTATATGTGATTTGGTGATAAATTATTGATCTTTTGGTTAATAAAGTATTTATCGATTGTTGAATTTTTGTTGTCATATCTTATTACTCGGGTCCGGCAACAGGACCAGGTAAGGGGTGTTACATTCAAAACTTATTTTATCTGTCTTATTTCCCTAAATAGTATCCAGACACTAAGGCTTCATCAGACAGGGTGTTACAAGGATAAAGCCTAGGGTATTATCACTTAGGCAAGACCTCTGTGGCCATCTGAAATCGTAAGCAAATTTTGGGTAGAGAATACCCCGGGTTCCTAACTATCAATGTATTTTGTCTTTAGTGGTACTACATTCGTACATAGGAGTCTCCACACGAAGTGGAGTATTATCGGGACCTTGGGGTCTGAATGAGTTTAGGCTTCTGGGTTGACGCTTTAGTTGACTTGATCTCGGCCCCTCCCTCTGGTAGTTATTCTAACCATTTTGTATGAAAGAAAGTGAAAGGAAAAGAAAAAGAAGGAAAGCAAATGTTACCTCTGAGAAAGATGAGGACTAAAGACGAAGAGAGCAGAAGAATTAAATAGAAAAGAAATTACGGTTCCGGTTTTTTTAGCAAAGTGTTTGAAGGGGTGTTTGGGTATCTATTTTATAGAGAAACAAACATGTGCAAGAAGTTTAATTTCTGGTAACTGTTCAGGTTCTCTAATATAAATTTGACAGCAGTTGATGAGTAAGTTAAGTAATGTTTGAAATCACGTGAGTAATCTCCAACTTCAGGAGTCGCCAATTGGATGAAACTGTTGACATTCTCACTCGCAGGGGATCTCTAAGATATACACCTTTGAAAAGAAGTTGTTATGTGTAAGAAGGATAGTTCGACAATTAATGGTATGTGCCTGGTGCGAATAGTTAGCTTGCAGTTGTTGTAGTGGAATTTTCCAAATTGTAAAAATTACGAGGACGAAATATTGTTAGGGGGGAGAGTTGTCACATCCCAAGTCTAGCGGATCCGAGATTTAGGCATAGAGTTGTGAAGTTATCTATTTGGCGTATTGTAATTTGCCATGTTTCAGTCTTCTGGAGAGTTGGAATGTGGGGTATGGTAACCGTCATAGAGTTAAATAAAGGTTTGAAGTTATTCTATTATCAAAGTTAAAGATATATCAAGTGAAGTGTAAGTCGGGTGGAAGTTACCGCCAAAAGTATGGTTCACCCAGTTATTAGAGCACTATGCTGAATGGGTTCTGTAAATTGATCTGGCTAGAAGCCAACTAGATTGACTAGTCAAATATCTGTTTTACAGCATTCTCATTTATATTTCCCTCAGAATTTTTAAGCCATCAAGAATGAAAATTTCCATATAATAATTACACATGTCAAGTTACAATAAAGGGATTTGAGAGTATATATATGTTAGAAGGGTTCGTCAGGAAGTTTCTTCTTCTTTCAATATTACTTTCTGGTTCTTTTTCTTAAGTTTCAATATTATGTCTTCTTCATTAAACTAAAAGTTAAGGTTCTTGAGTTAATCAATAGATTTCCTACCTCTTGGCAAGTCTGGTAACCGTGCATGTTAAGCTTTTGAAATAATAAGGCTGTTAAGAAGTTTATGAACAATAGGTTTTAAATAAGAGACCTTGCATGGAGGTCATTTATAAATGGAATGTTAATAATTTACCTTTAAATGGGTTTGTAATGATGGTTATATGTTCTGTAAGAAGTTTTTGTTGATGGTTCGAGATGGATGTTCAGATTTAGAGTTTCAAGCTACAATTTAAGTGAGTATCAGGTATGTCTCTATACTGACTCTTGCATGTGAATTGTTCAAGTAGAATGATATAAATGCTAATGATATCTTGTATAAATGGTAAGTGTATGAAGTAAAGAAAATATGCTACATGTGTCAAGGCGATATGTATAAAGTACTGACTGAATAGAAACTTTAGTGGTAAGTATATAGGTAAAGTATGATTTGGAGTGTAACACCCCAAACCCAACCTAGATGTTATGGCCGTATCTGGCAATGTAACACGATAGTGTTTTTGAAACCTCAATGGTACGATGAAAACATTCCATGTTATTATATTTACTAAACCTTTGTTAGAACTTAGGAAGTCGTCTTTATTCATAAAAAAACTTGTTTTGAAACATCCCTCGTTGCGGAAGCTTTACTAAAATAGTCTAAGTGATCATGCGTTTAGAAACTACTTTAACTTTTTGAAAACCAAATTTCCTACGACTAGCAGGTATAAATCCATAAAGTAAAATAAATAAATAAAAACCCAAAATTTAAAACCAAAGTCCTAGAGGGTCCTTAAGTTACAATCCAAACAATCAATAATAATTAAATTATAAAACGTAAATTGAAAACCATGAAATCCAAAAATTTTTGTGGTCACCGTTGAGTCTCCGTCACATTGATCTGACTAATTTTGGGGATTACCTGTGCACATAAAAAAAGGGGTGAGTGTACGTAAACTCAGTGTGTAATCCTGCAGAAACAAACAAACAATCAGTCTTCACAGTGCATAGTTGAACAGTCTTGGGCCTAAGCCCTTTTCAGTATAAGTGAATCTCAGTACAGTGTCAAAAATGCAATAGGGCCTTAGCCAATCACAGCATCAGTAGTAGTAACAGTTATGCAGTAGCAAAATCATACGCATCCAGCATCTACACACCATCTCCGTCCAACCCTACACTCCATGTGGGGATATAATCAACCCACCCATCCCTACACTCCAAGTAGTACTGAATGCGGCACAAAATAGTAGTTTTCAGCTGAGCTGCGAGTAAATTAGGCTTAAAGCCTTTCAGTACACTTCCTCCGAATAACAACCCCCAACCCAATGCAATGCAACATACAATGGATGATATGCTATTATGCAATTTCAGTACATATATTCGATTTAGATATTAACACGCTTAGTACAGATATCATTCAATCAATTTCACACATTTAGGGTTTAAGTAGCGCTTACCGACCTTACAGAAGGTTCACAGTCGACTTGGGCGACCCATGTAACCTTAGAAACATTTTGATAAAAATGGGCCCACACGCCCGTGTGTGCCCGTGTGGCCTACTCTGTCCAAATTGGCCTTGGCCTTTTGATCCATTTTTAATGTAACCCATGCTAGCTATATATTCATATATGTTTTCACTATTTACTTATATGTTCATTCAAAGTTGTCTACTTGAGTCATTGTTACTAAAATATTTATATCTTGAGCTATAGAATTCCAAATTAAGATCTCCTTGATGTTTTCGAAACTAGACTCAAATACCTTTCTACCATAAAATTTTTAGATTTTATAGTTTATCAAATAAGTGCAGTAAAATCTTCAAATCTATCCCGATTCTGCTGTTTGACAGCTTCAACCTTTCCTTACTAAAAATTAATTATCTCTTAGTACAGAAGACGGATGATGTTTCTGTTTGTTTCTCTTAAAAATAGACTTGTTAAGGATTTAACCATATAAATTTAAGCCCCTAAATTTTGTTTTACAATTTTTGATGATTTTCCAAAGTCATAACAGGGGAGCCCAAAACCATTCTGCCATTGTCTCACAAAATTCATTATATCTCATAACTTACAACTTCATTGCTTACACTATTTCTTCCATTAAAAACTAGACTCTACAAAATTTAATTCCATATATTATTCCAACCTCTAAATCAATTTCCACTATTTTAGATGATATTTCAAAGTTAGACTACTGCTGCTGTCTAAAACCATTTTAGTGCAAAATGTTGAGTTCCAAGATTATAACATCCTTATTTCCATTCTCTACAATTTTTCGCATGATTTTCTCTTATTTCTCGACAGCAAGAAATTTTGGCTTTTCGCTGAATCCCTGTTTCTGCATTTCGAGTACACACCTGGTATTGTTTCTGATGCGTAAGCACTCCTGAGCCTCCAGAACCTAAAAATCGATCAACAAATCTCCAGATTAATCACTTAATTCATTTTTAATCAACTAATTTTGGGAGGAACTCGACTAAAAATCTAACAAAACCCTTACCTTGGTTGAGTAACCACGACTTCGTACAATCACAGCTTTGATTCAAAACCACCAGCCCCTTGATTAGCTCCTAAACACTAAAAAGGAATCCCCCTTTCAGAGATTAACCAAGAGTGATTAACAATAAACAAAACCGTTACTTACCAAACACACGCAACCAACGATGAAAAACCAAATCAATTGGAAAATAAAGAAAGAAATGGAAGGGGAAAAAATAATGGAAACGTCGGCAGCAACTAGGGGAAAGAATCGCCAGAGAAGGGAAAAAAGAATAAGAAAACGTTAAAAAAAGTTTGGGTAATTAGAGAGAAAATAGAAACTCTAGTTTTTTTGCAAAAAAAAAAGATAATTAGATTATTTTATGATAACCTCTCCTCCATTATCTCCTAAAATCATTCCCTATTAACCCACTAAAACACAACTACTCAGAATTTTGCCCCAACACAACTCTTAGCCGAAATTGGAGCAAAAATATTGTCTCCACGCCATCACAGAGAATTGAGCACAGGACCTTATTCACACTAACACTCCACTTATCCATCAGGCCAGCAGGCCCATTCTGTTAATTATTTGCTATATTTTACTTAAAAGCCTACTAACCAAAGATAAGGCTTATTCGTAAAAATACCAAAATTTGCCCAAGTCCTGGCTTGAACTTGGGATCTCTCACACATCCAGAACATCTAACAACTGAAGTAGATACACAGTTGTGTCACACCTTCGCAAGAAAAAAATAAAAATACTGGGGCGTTACAACTCTACACCCTAAAAGAAAATTTCGGCCTCAAAATTTACCTGATCAGAACAAATAAGGATACTGCTGACCCATCGCATCCTTAGGCTCCCACTTGGCCTCCTCAGTGCTATGATTACGCCATAGAGCCTTCACCAAAGGAATAAAATTCCTTCTCAGAACCTTTACTTCACGATCTAGAATCTGGACAGGCTCTTCCCCAAAGGTCAAGTCTAGCCTAACGTCAATCTCCTAAACATGGACAATATGAGTAGGATCAGAGCGGTAACACCTTAACATAGAGACATGGAACACATCATGAATGCGGTCCAACTTTGGAGGTAACTCCAACTGATAAGCAACAGGTCCCACACGTTTTAAAATGTGGTAAGGTCCAATAAACTAAGGGCTCAGCTTGCCCTCGCGATCGAACCTCAGAACCTTTTCCATGGCGAGACCTTGAGAAAAAATAAGTCTCCCAATAAATACACGATCTCATGCCCCTTCAAATCCATATAAGATTTCTGCCTGTCAAAAGCCACTTTCAAACGATCCCGAATCAACCTAACCTTATCCTCTGTCTCAGAGACCAACTTAGGACCCAGAACACGTCGCTCGCCCAACTATTATTGTAGGCAAACTCCACTAACGGCAAGTACTCCTCCCAACTGCCTCGGAAATCAATAACACAGCTCCTCAACATGTCCTCTAGTATTTGAATCACCATCTCCGACTGACCATCTATCTGAGGATGGGAAGCAGTACTGAAGTCTAATCTTAAACCCAAAGCCTCATGAAGCTTCTTTCAAAATCGAGACATGAAACAAGGATCCCTATAAAAAATGATCGAGATAGGTACCCCATGCAGTCTCACTATTTCTGATATGTAGAACTTAGCTAATTTCTAAAGAGAAAAGTCTGTCCTTACCGGGATGAAGTGAGTAGACTTGGTTAATGATCCACGATGACCTGGATTCTTTCTTAGTGGGTTTTAAAGTAAACCTACTAATGAAGTCCATCGACACTCGCTCTCATTTCCATAACAGTATCTTAACCAGCTGCAGCAAACCCGAAGGTAACTAATGCTCAGCCTTAACTGCTGACAAGTCAAATAGCGAGCAACGAAGTCAGTAACCTCACGCTTCAACCCTAGCCACTAGTATAATTCCTGAAGATCTCGGTACATCTTGTTCCCGCCGGGATGCATAGCATAGGGACTACCATGCGTCTCTCTCAGAACCGACTGCCTTAAATCCTCATCATTCAGTACACAAATCCAACCGTGGAAACAAAGCACCCCATCACTGTTTATCCAAAAGTTAGTAGTGCAACCCTTCTCAACCTGACGAAAAAGCAAACTGAGAGACTTATCCCCGAACTATTTACCTCGAATCTGTTCAATCCATGTTAGTTTGACCTGAAGTTCTGCTAATAGACTTACATCGTCGAATAGGCTAAGTCGAGCGAAAATCGCTCTCAGATCAGTCATAGCCCTACGGCTCAACGCATCGGCCACCACATTGGCCATGTCTGGATGGTACTCAATGGTACAGTCGTAATCCTTAAGTAGCTCAACCAATCTTCGCTGCCTTATATTCAGCTCTTTCTCAGTAAGGAGATACTTGAGGCTTTTGTGATTAGTATAGATGGTGCACTTCTCACCATACAGATAATGCCTCTAGAATTTTAATTCAAAGACTACGAGAGCCAACTCCAAATCGTGCATCGGATAGTTCACCTTGTGTGTCTTAAGCTAACGAGACGCATATGCAACCACCTTACCATCCTGGATCAACACACATCCCAAAATGACATGTGATGCATCACTAAAAACTATAGAACTCCTTTCTAGGTTCAAACTATACCAAAATAGGGGCCTTAGTCAGTACAGTCTTAAGCTTCTCAAAGCTCTCTTACTACGCATTAATCCAGTCAAACGGTACACCTTTACGTAGTAGCTTAGTCAAGGGTGCTACGATCAGTGAAAATCCTTTCACAAACCGTCGGTAATAACCTACTAGCCCCAAAAAGCTGCAAATCTCAGACACATTCTTAGGCTGCTTCCAATCCAATACAACCTCAATTTTTTGAAGATCGACTCGAATCCCCTTAGCAGACACCACATGACCCAGAAATGTTACTTCACATAACTAGAACTCGCACTTGCTAAACTTAGCATAGAGCTGCTTTTCCCTCAAATTTTGAAGAACAATCCTAAGGTGCTCATCATGCTCATCCTCAATCCTCCAACAAACCAATATGTCACCGATGAACACCATTACAAACCAATCTAAGTAAGGCTGAAACACTCGATTCATCAGATCCATAACAGCTGTTGATGCATTAGTCAGTCCAAATGGCATCACTAGGAATTCGTAGTGACCATAACGAGTCTAAATGCCATCTTATGCACATCAGCCTCCTTAACCCTCAACTAATGATACCCAGAATGCAAGTCAATTTTGGAGAACACAGATGCCCCTCGGAACTGGTCAAACAAATCATCAATCCTCGGAAGTGGATACTTGTTCTTAATAATAAACTTATTTAGTTTTCGGTAGTCGATACACATCCTCATGGATTCATGTTTTTTCTTAACAAACAGTACCGGTGCTCCCCACAAGGACACACTAGGGTGGATAAACTCACGATCCAATAACTCCTAAATTTGAGCCTTAAGCTCCGTAAGGTCCTTCGGTGCCATTCAATAGAGAGCGATAAACATTGGAGCTGTACCAGGGGAAAGCTCAATCCCAAACTCCACTTCCCAATTCGGAGGTAAACATAGTAGCTCTTCAAGAAAGACGTCCGAAGAATCTCTCATAGTTCTGATGTACTTTATAGTAGAGTCCCTAGAAGCGAAAACACTTACGTAGGCTAAATACGCCTCACATCCCTTGCGAACTAGTTTCTCAGCTATCAATGCAAAGATCACATTAGCCAAGTAATTTCGACGTTCTCCGATCACAACTACTTCATTAACCTCTTCAGCAACGAGACTGCACCCTAGTTTGGGTAATTGGAGAGAAAATTCTTTTGCAACAAAAAGATAATCAGATTATTTTCTGATAACCTCTCCTCTATTATCTCTTAAAATCACTCTCTATTAACCCACTAAAACACAACTACTCAGAATTTTGCCCCAACACAACTCTTATTCGAAATTGGAGGAAAAATACTGTCTCCACGCCATCGCAGTGAATTGAACACAAGACCTCCTTCACACCAACACTCTACTTATCCACCAGACTAGCAGGCCCATTTTGTTAATTATTTGCTAACTTTTACTTAAAAGCCTACTGACAAAAGATAGAGCTTACTCATAAAAATACCAAAATTTGCCTAAGTCCTGGCTTAAACTTGGGACCTCTCATGCACCCAGAACATTTAACCACTGAAGCAGATACACAGTTGTGTCACACATTCACAAGAATAAAAATAAAAATTATGTGGCGTTACAAGGAGAGTACGAATCAAGTAAGTGTGAATGAATCTTGGTAAGTGAATTCTAAGTAAAACGTTTATTTATGATGCCTCTGTTAGGGCAATTATATTGTTAACCAGACTAGCAGATCACGATATAAAAATAAGTGCAAGACCATGTGGTTGAGACCTATGACAATGTATGATATTAAAACGCTCATGGTGATGCCTCCAGTAAGATGAAGGCTGGACTGGACGATCACGACATGAAAATTTACAAGTCTATGTGGCTGAGACCCATGGCAATATAAGACTATATGAATATTCATGGTGATGCCTTCGGTAATATGTAAACTAGACTAGCAGACCCCATGGCACCTTCTGTTAAAGTCCATCGAGATAGTAAACATGTGAATTTGTATGTTGTCTATGTGGTGTGATCTGCTAAGCCTTTGTGGCATTTTATGTTTGGCCTCTATGGCAAGTTCTGTTTCATCTCATTGGCCTATTCAGTGATGTTTGTGTTGTAGAATCTTGTTATTTGCCCTCATGGTAAGTTCTAGATAAGTTTTGGGATTTCTCTGATAGATAAGTCTTTGATAAGGGTATGATGCATCTGAAATTGACTTGATTGGATTAGGTCTATGATGTAATTGAATAAGTATTAAAGGAAGTTTCCTGAAAAGATGTGTGTATCTGTATGTTCAAAAAAGGTATCTGCCATGTTACTCTATCAGTTTAGAATATGAGCATATTCGTGGTTATAAAAAATATAAATGTCAGTTGGTCTAAGTTTATTGTCCTATGTAAAGTAGAAATCTAAGTTATTTGGTATGCGCCATATTTGAACAGGATCATATCTTGTTCTGGGATTTTATAGAACCTAAGTTGTGTGTCATCTGGGGTGTTCTTATGTCTTGTAACAGAGATTTTTGGAATCCCTTTTCAATTATTTGAATAGTTAAGAATCAGTATAAGCATATGTTGGGCTTTAAACTGGGATATGACCTGTTTGGTAGACTGATAGTGTCAAACTCAGTATGGGAATTCGTAAAACCTGAATCTATATAGTAAGTATCCATCTGTGAAATATCTATGAACAACCATTCTGGGAAAATCTAAGTGTTGTTTAAAGAGAAAAACCACAAAAAGTGGACCTTGTGGAGGTATTTCCTTTGAGAAGTATCTTCGGGGTTATATGAGGAAAATATAGAGGAATATTGTCTAGTAAGATTTGAAATCAGCCAAGTAGTAAAGTGGAAGCTAAGACGTTATGTTTGATTGATTGCGTATAAGTGCAAGTCCAAATATTATAAAATTATCTGCCCAAAACAAAAATAATCGGTTAAGTATGGAAATTGGCGTACAGGCACATAACCAATATCATCACATATCTACCAAAGTATTATGTATTAAAGCTCTCTAAGTTCATGTAATTTACAGGTGTTATGTTTATATTTCAGGTATTGTTGAAAAGTAAGTATGCCAAGAGGGATGACACCGAGAATACGCCAAGGAAGTGGCAATCCGGGTTTTTATGCATACAGTAGAATATTTGGAAAAGTGGCGTATAGTGGTATTACGCCTTAAAGAGCCTGTATTTAGTAAACTTATGTGTTGTAATAAGTTATGACAAGTATGATGTATTACATTATTTTTAAACAGTTTTCTTTGTTTCTTCAATAATGGGACCTTAGATAAGTTAATAAGAAATATGTTTTAAGTTAATAGAACACATTAACTATTTTTTTGACAATTTTGCCAAGTATTTGTGAAGTAAAACCCGAGACCCAGACCAGGTGAATTGGGTGGAGTTAAGGGAATTATAGAGACCAGAAACCATAAGAGGAGGAAACATATTGATAGAAAGTATCACATTATAAGGGAGGGAGTTGCAGACAGAATCGTAGATGTAATTAAATTCGTGTTCGAGGAAAACCTTCTGGACATGTTTACCAAGACTCTATTATCTAGGAGTTTTGAGAAACACACAGAGAGCATGAGAATGCAGTATATGACTCATCTACTTCACTAAGGCAAGTGGGAGACTGTTGGATTTTGTGTCCTAAGTTTAGTATATTCATTTGTAAACTTGTAATTTTTTGAACAGATTGGTTAATAAAATAATTCACGGATTACATTAATATACTTTGCATAATGTCCTTATGTGGTTTTTGCATGTAAAGCAAAATAGAAACAAATATTAGCTCACTAGTTTTCTAATGTTTAACTAATACTAAGTGGTATTATGTAGTTAGATTGTAATACAGAAAGACATATTATATTAAAGACATATTATGTAGTTAGTCTAATAGGAAATGAGTAAACTTATTAAAAGACTAATATGTCGTTTATCAAGTCCAATTGGGGAGATGCCTTGTCTTGAGCATTGAAGCGGATGACTCCCAGAAGATAGAAACATATATGTGACTGACTAGAGTAACAGTACATCAAACTAGACCCATGGAGAATAGGTCTTGAATATGTTTATAGATTTATTCACTTTTGACGTTCATAGTGTGACATACATTAATCCTGAGTGGATGGTGGACTATGTATGCATCACTCGTATACTTTGATGTAAGTTAATGCCTGAGTTGAAATAAATAAGGAACCAAAAGCTAGGGCATTAGGTATATGAATTTTGTAGTATGTAGCTTCATTCAAAATAGTAGAATTCATTGCCCAATATGTGGGTAAATGATATCCTTCCATTGGCATTACATGATAAATGAAAAGTAAACCTAACCATGGGCTGTGTAATGACCCGAAAGTCAGTCTTGTCAGAAAATATGGTTTCGGAACCCCATTTTAGATGTTTGAGTCCTAAAGTATTATTATTTACTATTATTACGAGGTTAGTATTAAGTTTAATTAAATTTTGGTCCCTTAATTATGTCAAATGGATAGTTAATAAAGGTATAAGGACTAAATTGTAAAATTGGTAAAATTTTATCACTATGGATTTTTAATTAATTGAGGGATCAGTTGTGAAATTAGACCAAAAGTATAAAGCTAAACGGTGGTGAAAACTAGTTTCCATCCACCAAATTTGCTAATTATGTTTAGTGTTAATTGACTAAGGTTAATTAAGTTAATGTTAGTTAATTAATAAACTAATTATACTATATAAACCAAAAATTAAAAGCCATCATATTTTGCTTTTCTTCTCCTATCCCCCAAAACCATTAATAAAACTTAGGAAATCCATTTTTGAAGCTTCAACCATTCGACCCTTGCATGGTAAGCTTAATTTTTATGTTTTTGAGATCCTGAGAGCTTGATTTAGCTAGCCCGGGTACCAATTTGTAAAACTGTTAAAGTCTCTAAAATTTTCCATTGATGAATGCTTGAAGAAATTGGTATTAATTTGTTATATTTTAAGCTTAGATATGAAAAAAAGACTAATTTGTAAAGTAAAAATTGTTAGTTTTGAACATATAGACTAAAATGTAAATAATTTGAAATTGGTATGAAATTTATATAATTATGGATAGTAGAGGGTCTTAGAAGGATCTACTATCCATAATTATATAAAATGTATATAAATTAATATCAATTTCATACCAATTTATATAAAATGTGAATAATTTGTAAATAATTTATATAATTATTGAGATCGATTTTGAAATTGAAGCTCAAATTTGAAAGTTATGGTAAATTCGATTTTAGGGACAAAATTGAATAGAATACAAAAAATAAGGGGAATTTTAATATTTAAATTTCATTGATATATGATTATAATAGAATGAAATAAGAGCGTTGGAATTTATAAATTGAACTAAATTATTGTATAGATAAAAAATTGAACCAAACCGGGGATAATTGGGAAAAATGTCAAATTGCTTATTAGTCCTTGAAGATTTGGTTGTTTTCTATTTAAACTAGGTATGATTTTATTTAAATTTTTGTAAATTTGATTTATGAGTTTTTGTATGTTTAGTAGTAGTTTGAAATGTTTACAATTTGGTACAAAAGGTGAGATATGGACTAAATCGTACAATACTAATAAACAGGATGTGATGAACTATAATTTTGAGAAATTAGATGAATTTATAGTTGATTATGATTGATTGAATCATATTGGTATGGATTTGACTTTCTTTTTAGATAGAGGATTAAATTGAATAAAATTGAAAATAGTGTAACTTAATGAGATTGTGAAATTGGCTTGAAATTAAAATGATTCATACTATTATATGAATGAAATGATTATTTGATTGATGAATTGAATATGATGAATGGTGAATTGAATATAATTGAAAATTAAATGGTTATTAACCTATTAACTGTTCGGGCAAAGTTGGATATAATTGGCATGTCATAGGATAGATCGAGTATGGGTTATTTTGACTACAGGTCTATGAGTGCAAGGCACATTTGTACTTCGGTTATACTTATGAGAATAGGGTGCAATTATTTACTTCAAACCTGTTCGATGAGGCATTGGGTGTCAAATTTGGTGTATTGGTTGATATTGGTGTGTTGGTTGGATCCGTGTATCCGTTCGAGTCTGAGCCAGGTTAATAGGGGTATAAAATGTAAATGAGATAAATGTTATAGGAATTGAGTTGATAATATGATTTGATGATCCAAATACATATTGTGATTTATGAAAGGTGGTGCAAACCAAATGTACGAGCCCGGAAGACTGATATGGAAATATGGTGAATCTATAAATTTCATTCGGAATTCGAATAATGAAACAAAATAGTAAATGACATAATATTGAAATTGGATTATTGTTGATAGGAGATGGAAAATGATCTGAAATTGATACTGAATTGAATAAATATTGTTTATAAGTGATCTGGAATGTTATATATGTGTTGTTATATTAATTTGGTATTAGTAGATTTGGTTGAATCCTAGCTAAGATTTGATTTTGGAAAGGCTATGTTCTTATTTATGTATGTATATTTTGGTAATATGTTATGTTATATGTCTGACATTAAAAATGGCATAATTGAGTATGGATTGACATGGTTTACATGATGATACTAAAGGGTTATATGCATGTTTGAATAAATTATGATTCAATAGGTTGAATTGATATATTTTGGTGCAAAACTTGAGGTATGAAAGATGAAGTTGAATTGAATAAAATAAATTGGTATGTTTTGATGTTCAATTGATGATATCTTGAATTAGTTGAATGGTGATGATATGGTGAGATGTTGGGGTGTGTTTTGGCATAATTTGTGTAGCTTTGTAAAGTGCTCTTAAGCACCAATTATGGTTAAATGGATTTTAGGCATGAAAGAGGAAAAAAAATGCAAGATTTTGACATATCTGGAAATAAGGTATTGATACCTTAAATAAGGTATCAATACATTATGTTTTTCCATCAATTTTCAAACGTTGAATGTCAAAATGTTATTCATACTGGACTAAATTATCGATACTTGATATCAGAGTACCGATACTTTAAAAGGGTATTAATACTATTGAAATATTGTTTTAAACTTTTACAAAACAAAATGTTAAAACAGTATCAATACTATGGTAAAGTATAAGTACCTAGAAAGAGGTACCGGTATTACAAGTTGAGTATTGATACTTTATGATTTAAATCAATTTTTCTAAAACATCGAAGCTTAGATTGATATCGGTACTTAAATGGGGTATTGATATCTGGTCTGGATATTTTGAAATCATTGCAATTTGGTCCTAACTCATGCTCAGGTCTACAAAAGAGCTTCTGTAAGCTCAATTAAGGCTCGAATTTAATTGTGTATCTTAATATCTAGGTATGTATGAAATGATTGAACATTTGAATGATTTTTTTATGGTATACTTGGTTAGAAATTTTAAAAATGTTACAAAAAGGTTCTTCTTTGATCCCAAGTTGAGTTTACAACATTCCAATTGAATTTATGTTGTATTATTGTTCATTACATTATTGGTGATGTGGAATGATGATTTTATTATGCTTTTTTTATTATTTACTCCGGCAACGAATGTGAGACCTCGTTGCTCGGAACCGACAATTGGGTCAGAGAAGGGGTGTTGCATGTCGTTCATCTTTGTGATGAATGACTTGATTACTAGTTGATAGTAATTGACTTTTCATGAAGAAAGATGAAATAGTTACCATGAGATAAAATAGGATCATATTAGGGGAGCGAATTTATCCCAAAAGATTAAGTATATCCTATGAGGGTAACATAGTTATGACAATGCCATTGGACGAGCACTGATTGAGTTGATTTCGTAACGGTATGCCATTAGGGAGAGCTCAATCTCAATACTATAGTGAAATGACTCCGTGACTAAATATGTTTATAACTAATAGGCAAAAAGCTAGAATTTAATTATAAATCGTGTGTGCCCTAATTGCATATGTCCAATTGGTCCCTTTGCTAGCTCGTTGAAGCCAACAATGAATTGGATGTTGAATCAAATGAACATAAATAGATAAAAATGATAAAGTTGGAGAAATGATAAATATTTGGAAATGAATGTGGATTTCTCACTTTATGGAAATTACATGGAAAATTAATCTATGGTTTTTCGAATCATTATTTATTTAATTAAATAATTAAAATTTGAAAATTAAATTAAATTAATTGGTCATAGTGAATCCGTTGAATGTAGAAATATTAGATATATTTTCTCATAGATTCTTTTATGGTAGAGTTGTCATGATTTTAACGGAAATAGAATCAGTCTGTGAAAATCATTTAATTGAGAAATTAATTTATTTATTTAAACTATTTTATAAAGTTTATTTTGGAAAATAGAAAAACATGTATTGAATTATATTGGATTATAAAGTACTGGGTTAAAATTTCAAGAAGTAATTATAATTAGATCTGGTACAGGAGAGGTCCAAAAGCCCTCTCATGGTAATACATGGGACGACAAACCCTAGTATATTGAACTAGGGTTACGTCCCCTCTCTCCTAGTTGGACTAAGATTTTATTTTTCTATTGAAATATACTTGTTCTAATCCAACGAGGGTTTCACTTCTCTTTATAAATAGATGACACTAGTAGGGCTAAATACAGAAGAATTTTTACACAACTTTGAGATATTGTTATTCTATTCGAAAATAGTGAGAATTTATTTTCTAAGTATAAATTATATTTTCTACAATAATAATTCTACTGGCTTTTAGTAAAGAGAGATTTTTTCTTTCCTATTAAAAGTAAAGTAAATAATTTTTGGTTTTGTGTTTGATTTGAATTCGTTTAGTTAAAAGTCGAGAACGATATTGATCCGTTTAGCCGAAAACACAGGTGTAGTTTCGGGTAAATTTTATTGCTATAAATATAAAAAGTTGGCTCCGTTTTTAAAATTTTAATTTTTTGCTATGTAAGAAAACTATTTTCAAACCAAATTTTTTCCAATAATTGGTATCAAAGCAAGGTTGTGCTATTTCTATAGTACAAAATGATACTGAAATTTTTCTCTCTTATTCATGACATTCTTATAACTATATGCATGGTAGGGGAATATATGGAAATGAATTTATGTTATTATTTTATTATTATATATGATAAAGTATGCTTTGGGGTGAATTTTGTAATTTTACTTTTTTCTAGGATAGAATCATGGATACTTTGGCTATTTAGGGTCATTTAAATTTTATACTTTTATATGTGATAATGTGATGATATTTATTTGATTGCGAATAAATATTCATGCATATGTATGATAAGCATGCCATATAGTTTAGGGAAAGAATGCCACATGTACTTGTCATATATATATATCGATCATGCATGATTGAAATCAGACATTAAAAACCTTGTATGTTTTTAAAAGATTGAGTGGGAGAAGGTCCCTAAATAGGACCTACGGCCTCTATCAATGGTCTATTGGGATGACATGACAATTGAACTAACCCACAGTGGGATTTTCCCAAGATGACTCATTTTTTGTGCATGATGTGATAGGTGTTGATTTGATGGTTATACACTCAAGATCTTCTAATTAAGTAACTTCCCAAAAAGCTATGCTTAAGTTTGAATGATGACCAAACATTAAACGATTATTAGTACGTGTGAATGCCTAAGGAATTCAGTTCATGTACTAATTGGATGGAAATCCATGTTCTTACTAGTTGGTCAAGATTGCCCCAAGATGACTTGATTCAATGGGTGTAGGAATTATTATTGCAAGGGTTTAAAAATGGTTTCAAGGTTTAATGTAAGACGCATGCATCGTATTAATGCATATTGTAAGTTGCAAAATATTTTCAAATATTTTCTTAATACAAAGGTATTAATCAATGAATATTTTATTTTCAGTTCAAAAATGACACCTACTCTTTTATCAAATATACTCACTGAGAACAAATTGAAGGAAAATAACTGTAATGAATGGAAAAGATCCTAATGACTGTTTTAAGCTATGAAAAACCAAAGACAATCCTTGTTAATAAATGCCCTTTGGCCACTCAAGCTAAGACTAGAAAATTCTAGGAGGAGTTTGATGAGATAGCTCATTGCTATATGTTGGCAAGCGGACTAGCACCCTTTATAAGCAACTAGAGTGCTATAAGACTGCCAAAGCAATTCTAGACAAACTAGAAGACATGGTCGGAGCCCAAGCTACCTTGGCTCTATAGTTTATATCAAGCGAATCAAGGTCCAAGACTTTGACAAGCTATTAAACATATAATCAAGTATTTACGAAGAATGAGGGACTATAAACTTGTGTATTCTAGAGGAAATCTTATTACTATCAGCTCTACCAATTCTGACTTCCAAAAGTGTTAAGATTTAAGGAAATAGACATCGAGTTGTGTCTTTGTCCTAAGCGGTGGGTCTATAGTGTGGAGAAGTGTCAAGCAAATTTGTATTGCTAACTCTAAAATGGAGATTGAATATGTGGATGCTTCCGAAGCTACAAAGGAAGCAATATGACTTCGAAAGTACCTTACGGATCTTGAAGTCATTCTTGGTATGGAAAAAGCTATGACACTATTTTATGACAATAGTTCCGCAATAGCTAACACCAAGAAAACTATGAACCACAAGAGGACAAAACACATGAATAGAAAGTATCACATTATAATGGATGCAATAATAGAAGAAATAGTGGATGTAGTCAAAGTGCATTAGAGGAAAAACTCGTGGACACGTTCACCAAGACTCTAATAGCTAGGAGTTTTGAGAAACATGTAGTGAGAAAGAGAACGTGAAATATGACTCATCTGCTTCACTAGGGCAAGTGGGAGACTGTTGGATTTGGTGTCCTAAATGTAGTATATTCGTTTGTATACTTGTATATTTTTTTTGAAGAGATTGGTTTAATAAAGTTATCCATAAGTTACATTAGTACCCTTTTCATATTTTCCTCAATGGTTTTTGCACACAAAGAAAAATCGAAGCAAATATTGACTCACAAGTTATCTAATGTTTAACTAATACTAAGCAATATTACGTGGTCGGATCATAATACAGAAAGACAACTTATGTAAGTATATGGACCTAAACATGTTCTTAGTCTAATCGGAAATTAACATATCAATTAAAAGACTAATATGTAATCTATCAAGTTCAATTGAGGAGATTTTTTGTCTTAAGCATCGAAGCAGATGAGTCCCAAAAGATAGAGATATAGATGTGACTAACTGGATTGATAGTACATAGAACAAGAGACAAGTTGAATAAATGTTGAATATGTTTGTGGATTTATTCACTTTGATGTAAGTAAAAACCTGAGTTCAAATAGATAAGGAACCAAAAGTTGGTGTGTTAGGTATACAAATTTTGTAATATGTAGCATTATTCACAATAGTGGAGTTCATAACCGAAGAAATAGGTAAATGATATCCTCTCATTTGCATTACATGATAGATGAAAAGTAAATGTGGCCACAAGTTGTTTGTCTGTATGATGAATGACTTGATTTTGATAGTGACTGACTTCTCATGATGGAAGATGTAATGGTTACCATGAGATAAAATATGATCATACTAGGAGAACAGATTTATCCCAAAGAGATTAAGGATATCCTATAAAAGTAACAAACTTATGACAAGGTCATTGGACGAGCACTGATCGAGTAGCTTTCGTAATGTTAGGAAGAGCTTAGTCATGATACTATAGTGGATTGACTTCATGACTAAATGAGTTTATAATTAATAGGAAAAAAGATGAAACTTAATTATAAATCATTTGAGCCCTAATTACATATGTCCAATTGGTCTCTCCGTTAGCTAGTTGAAACCAGAAATGAGTTGCATATAAAACCAAATGAATAGAAACGATAAATTTAGAGAAATGGGTTACATTCGAAAATGAATATGGTTTCTAACTAAGTAAGAAAATGACGTGATAATTAATTTATACTTTTTGAATTATTATTTAATTAAATAATTGAAATTAAAAAATAGAATTAAATTAATTGGTCATTGTGAATCTGTTGATTATGGAAATTAAATACATTTTCTCATAGATTCTTTTACGTTAAAGTTGCCATGACTTTAACAGAATTAGAATTGGGTTGAAAAAATTATTTAATTGAAAAATTAATTAATTAAAATTAATTTAATAAGTAATATTTATTTTTGAAAATAGAAAAACATGTATTAGGTTAAAGTAAATTATAAACTGTTGGGTCAAAAGTCCAGGATGCACATATAATTGGAGCCAATACAAGAGAGGCACGAAACCCTTTGTAATACATATAAAGGGTGGGAATCTTAATATATTTAACAATGTTGTGTCATCCCTCTCTCCTAGTAGAACTAGGAGATATGTTTTTCTACCCTATAAGTATTATTTATATTCTATTAATTGAACCAATATCATTTTATCTCTCCCTATAAATAGATGGCACTTGTAGGGCTAAAAATATACATAATTTTGAAATATTATTTTTCTGCTAAAAAATAGTGGGTATTTATTTTCTAAGTATAGATTCTACTTTCAATGAATAACAATTCTATCAGTTTTTATAGAGAGAGACTTACTTTCCTATTGAAAGTAAGAAAATTATTTTTGATTTTGTGTTTGATTTGTGATTGTTCGAGCCCACACTTGAAGCAATTCGTGGTATGAGAATAGAAAAGAAGGTCGTTTGGTAGAAAATTAATAACGTTAAGGATCTATCTCGCACAAAGCACAGGTACTTTTCGGGAAAAGTTTATTCTTATAAATATCATAAATTAGTTCAATTTTCAAAATTTTAATTTTTTTGCTATGATAGAAAATCATCTTTAAATCGAATATTTTTCAATAATTGGTATTAGAGCCAAATTGTGTTATGTTCATAATAAACCAATATCATTTTTTTTCTCTTCTATATTTTTGGTTAACTTTTATAAGATTTGACATTTTTATAATTATAAGCATGTTTTGGGTTATTTATGTGAATGAAATTATTTTATTATTTATATGATAAAGTCATTTGTCAAAGTTGTGATTCCTAGAAATTTAAGTGGTTATAATTATTATTTTAATAATTTTTTAGATATGTAATTAGATGGTGGGCTATAATCTCTATGTAGGTTTTATTCATTTATTTTAGAATAATTCATGTGAGCTGCAAAACGAACATAAGTATTATGTAACTGAATTTTTCTGGAAATTCTGAAGAGTTGAGATGCATCCAAGACTGATCAAGATGATGCAAACTCGACCCAACTGATCGAAAAAGATTGGCATAGGTTTCGATGATGATGGTTCGACAATGATTGACGAGAGCGACAATGATGGCTGGTGGCAATGATGATCGAAGGCAAACCAATGATAGTTGAAGGGGGTTAATGATGGTTGTCAGCAATGGTCTGATGACAGTGGTCTGACGATGGTGATGATAATGTCAACCGTTTCAACAATGAAAGTGTGTGGTGGCGTGAATAGTACAACAACAGATCCCTTCGATGTTTTTAAAGTCATTTTTGGTTTTGGGAAAAACCCCAAAAAGTAGGATTTATTACATTCACCCAGACTTCCCAAATTTTGCTTTGAGGTAATATGTTTAATTTTATTTATTGTTTTCTAGGATGGAATCATGGAAACTATAGTTTCACTTATGATAGTGAAATTCATAGCCTAACAAAGAGTAAATGATATCCTTTCATTGACATTACATGATAGATGGAAAGTAGTGTGGCCACGGATCATTTTTCCTAAGGCAAATGACTTAATTACTATTTGTTAGTAAATGACTTTTCGTGAAGGAAGATGTAATAGTTACTATGAGATAAAGTAGGATCAGATTGGAAAAATTAATTTACCCCAAATAGATTAAGAATGTTTTATGAGGGTAACACACATATGACAAGGTCATTGGACGAGTACTTGGTAAAGTAACTTTTGTAATGATATATATTAGGGATAGGTCAGTCATGTTACTTTAGTGGAATGACTCCATGAATAAAAAAATGTTCTTATTAATAGACGAATAGTCAAACTTACAAATTATATGATCCCTAGTAATATTTTTTCAATCAGTCCTTTTACTACCTCGGTATAACCTTGGTGGTTTACATTGATCGATGATATGGAAAAACTGAAACAAAGAACTAGAGAAATAGACATCATGTGTCACTATTTGCAGTGAATGTGTTTTCTAGCTATGAACAAGAGATGAATCAAGAATTAAATTAATTTCTTCAAAATATTATTTAATTAAGTAATTGTATTTAGAAATGAAAATTAAATTAATTAGTCATCATAGTTTTATGAGAATAAGTTAATTCAATTAATTTAATCATAGATTCTAATAAGATAAAGTCATTATGACTTTAATGGAAATAAATATGGGTTGAGAAAATAATTCAATTAGTTTAATTAATTAATTTAATATTTTGGGCTAGAAAAATTTTATGAGTTAGTTTAAAGACCAAATAACATACATAATTAACTGAATACAAAACAATGCCCAATTGGCTCGATTTAATAAGAAAGGGTAGAAAACTCTAGTCCCAGCAAGGTATTGCCACCACTTCCTTGTATACTCCGTGTAGGAGTTAACTTTTCCTATATATTACTATTTAGTTATATCTTATTCTACTAAAACTTTTGTTATTTTATCTATAGAAAGAGATTAAGAGCTAGGTCAATATGTATACTTCTCTAAATCGATATTCTACCAAAATATAATTAGGGTATTTTCAAAATAAATTCTATCTTTTGACAAAGTTCTTCATTAGGTTTTTTAGCTTTTAATATTTCACTAAAGTGTTTATCGATTTGTGAATAAAGCCTACACTCTAGAAAACTAAGTGACCGCTGTAAACGGAAAAATATATAGGATTTTTCCTAGGTAATTTATCACCTTCTTACTTAAATCCGTTGGTAAAACTAAGTAATTTTTTAATAAATTAATGAAATATGTGAAAAATATGAAATTAGGACATAGAAATTATTAAAATGTGATTTTCTGCTTTATTATATAGTTTTCATGCAATAAATGGCTTATTTTATATTAATTTGAATATATTATATTTTTTAAGACATAAAGTGGGTCATGCATGATTAAATTAAATAATAAAATATAAAATTATATTTAATAATTCATTTTAAAATATTTCATTAAAGATTTGAGTTTTAATTAATTAATTAAATTGGATAAATTTTATTCTTTGGTCCTCTAACTTGTTGATTTGTTCTGGATAGGTTTGATAGCTTTGTTGGATCACAAAACAGTCCAAATTGGAGACCAAGTCAACCCAATATTTAGCTACACATGGTTGCCCATTTAAACCATTCTTTGGTTTAATTACACAATGTCCTTGCAGTGTTGGAGAAATTAGAGAATTGCCCGAAGATTTACAATTGACCGAGTCTCAGTCCTGAGTTGTGTGGAATCCAAAACTACTTAAAAATGAAGTCAAAAGCCACTAAGCATGGCGACCTCAATTTGAAGAGATTTGAAGAGGTTAACATCCACTATTTTTAGCAAACTATCCCCCTCTCCTCACCTATAAATAAGACCCTCTCATTCCTTCATTCATCATCCCTCAAGCATCTCTCAATCATTCCCCATTCATTCTTATCATTGATCATTCTCTCTTTCTCCAAATTCACTTAGCCTTTTCTATTCCCAAGCCTAACATCATCTCTTCATAGAGATTTTATCAATTAATCCTCTTAAAGAACCCTTGGTCGGCCACCTTGGAGAGCCATCAACAAAGGAGCAAAAGAAAGGAACGAAGGAGCCTCGTCAGTTAGAGTCTTGGGTGACAACCACTCTGAATTAGGTTTAATCTTCCTTTTCTTGAATTTAATATAAAGATGTTTGCTATGTGTTCTTTGTTCTTGTTTACAACAATGTTAGCTTAATTTTATTTAAGCTAGGATGATTGCTTTAATTAAATAATATTTATTTGATTCATGCTTATAATGTTTGTGCCTCAATCAATCATGTTTTCAATTAAAATCAATTCTGTATTTTGTTCATACGTGATTGAAATGCACCTGAGTTAGCTGAGTGATCCTGACCAGACAACGGCTAATGGACACATAATTGAAATGTGCATGCTCAATTTAGATCCTGGCCCGATTAAATTGTTGGTTGCATAACAACTCTGACCAAGCTCTGTTATCTGCATAGTTTTTAGATTTGTGTGATTAAATTGTTTCAAACCTGACACGTCCCTGTTACCTCACATGAATGCTAAGAAACCCTTAGTAAATAAGGATCAGTAAAATGCGTATTTGCTAAGTAAAGGATTCTGAAAGGACCTAATGTGGTTTCCTAACTCGTGAAAGATCGAGTTGCCATGAAAAGTTTTTCCGAATGTTATTGTGCATGTTGATAAGAAATTGAGTTTAATTAAAGTAATTTTCCTAGTTTATTTATGTTATAATTGTAGCAAATTGTGTTTAATTTTACTAAAATCTATTTCATTCATGTAGTTTGCATACTTAGGATAATTTGCATTAGGGATCATTGCGTTTAGTTTAATATATTTTAATCACCACTTCTCAACTATATTGTGTTTTTATTTACCAAATTGTTAATATAATTTTACAAATTAAGTGACTTAGCACAAATACAATCCTTATGGAGACGATAACTCGATACTTACTTATTACTTGA
Organism: Gossypium hirsutum; assembly: GCF_007990345.1. Lineage (NCBI taxonomy): Eukaryota > Viridiplantae > Streptophyta > Magnoliopsida > Malvales > Malvaceae > Gossypium > Gossypium hirsutum. The sequence continues at coordinate 56,119,113 of NC_053442.1, forward strand.
TAATGACTGTGTACACTTGCACAAACCTACGCGTTACAGGTTTTTGGCGCTGTTGCCAGGGATTGTCAACTGTTGCCATAGTCATTCTTTTTCGTGAAATTATTTATTTTCAATTTGATTTATTTCTAACATTACTAAATTATTCTTTTTAGTTTTTGTGATTTTCTGTTCAGATGTTTATCAGCATAGATCGAATTATTGATTTACTCTCTGTAGACCCTGAAATTGAGCAAACTTTTAGACAAAGAAGATGTGAATGACCAGCTCAAAGACAAGTCAAGATAGACCATGGAAATCATAATCAAGACCAAGGTAATAAAGTCGATCATGTACGAAATCCTATCCTCATTGCCGATGATAGGGATCTATGCATCAGACAATATGCTGTGCCACTTTTCAGCGAGTTAAACCCAGGAATTAGAAGGCTAGATATTGAGGCAACCCAGTTTGATTGTAAACCAATGATGTTTCAAATGCTACAAACGGTGGGTCAATTTTGTGGTATGCCCACGGAAGATCCACATCTCCACCTTCGATTGTTTATGGAGGTGAGTGATTCATTCAAGATAGCTGGGGTGACTGAAGACACAATGAGGTTGAAGTTGTTTTCGTAATCGTTATGAGATCGAGCACGAGCATGGCTCATTTCATTGCCCCCAAGTTCTATACCTACATGGCAAGAATTAGCAGAGAGATTTTTTGTTAAGTATCTCCCACCTAGCAAAAACGCTAAGTTAAGGAACGATATCACAACTTTCCAACAATTGGATGACGAGTCTTTGTATGAGGCTTGAGAATGATTCAATGAGTTACTTCTTAAGTGTCCTTATCATGGGATTCCTCATTGTATCTAGTTGGAGACATTCTAAAATGGTCTCAATGCACATACAAGATTGATGGTAGATGCTTCTGAGAATGGTGCAATTTTGTCTAAGTCTTATAATAAGGCTTATGAGATCATCGAGAGGATCGTGAGTAATACCTATCAATGGCCAACAAATCGAACAACTTTAGGAATATGTGTAGCTAGAGTTCATAAAGTTGACACCCTCATTTTATTATTAGCTTAGGTATCATCTATTCATCTATGATAAAACAGTTAACCGCTAATAGTACAATAATTCTATAGCTCAGCTACCAAGTCTGTTTGAAGTAGTTTCTTGTGTGTACTGTGGGGAAGGTCATTCTTTTGAGAATTGTCCCTCAAATCCCAAGTTAGTATACTATGTGGGGAACCAATATCAAAATAGGAGTGGACAAGGACCCCAGTCCAACTTCTACAATCCTTCTTGGTGTAATCATCCTAACTTTTCTTGGAGCAACCAAAGAAATGGACCGAACAATAACTTATTGCAGTAAAGACCCAACCAATCTCAAGGGTTTAATCAGCAAGCTCCAAAACCATCTTTTTTGAAAGTGTACATGGCAAAGAATGACGCTTTGATCCAAAGCCAAGCAACAACACTGAAAAATTTGGAAAATCAAATGGGTCAGCTACAGAGCTATGTAATAGAGAGCAAGGAACCTTGCCGAGTGATACTGAGAATCTAGGAAATTTGGGTAAAGAACATATCAAGGCAGTGACATTGCGAGGTGGTAAAATTCTAGAACCCCGATTGATTGATGTCAAAGATAAGCTCGTTGAGAGAATCAACCAGCTGTTGAAGTTCCTACACCAAAGGAATCAGCATCTGCAAAGTCTGACACGGTAAACCCTGACTTAGTAAATTCATATATTTTAACATCTTCTTTGGATGCAAATTTACCTACTCAGAAAAGTTGTCTGGTTCAATCGAAAGTTCCATCACCTCCATATTCACAAAGATTGCGGCAAAACAAGCAGAAATAGGAGGTGCAATTCAAGAAGTTTTTGGATGTTCTGAAGCAGTTACACATCAATATTTCGTTGGTGGAGGTTTTAGAACAAATACCGAATTATTTGAAGTTTATGAAAGATATACAGTCTAAAGAGAAACAACTGAGTGAGTATGAGACTGTTGCCTTGACAAAGGAGTGTTGTGCGTTCCTGCAAAACAAATTGCCACTCAAATTGAAAGACCTAGGAATCTTTACTATACCCTGTAACATTGGTGAATCTTACTGTGGTAAAGCTTTGTGTAACTTAGGAGCGAGTATCAACTTGATGCCTAAGTCTATTTTTAAGATGTTAGGGATAGGTGAAGTAAGACCTACAACTGTGACGCTTCAGCTAGTGGATCGATCTTTAGCATATCCCAAAGGAAAGATCGATGATGCTTTGGTATGAGTCGATAAATTTATTTTTACTCCTGATTTCATTGTCTTAGATTTTGAAGCAGACAAGGAAGTGTAGATCATCCTTGGGAGACCTTTCTTAGCCACGGGAAGAATGTTAATTAATGTGCAGAAAGGAGAACTCACCATGTGAGTTCAAAACGATCCGGTAACCTTTAACATTCTTAAAGCGATGAAATTTCCTGATCCGGCATAGGAGTGTTCAGTTATGGAATGGTTTCTATGGAAAGTAATTTTGAAGAAGATCCATTCGAGAAATCCTTAGATCTTGACCCTTTGGAGGATGAAGAAGGTGAAGAAAAAATGGCTTTGATGGAAGCCAATCCGGGAAATTTTATTCAATGCACACGGTTTGAACCACTGGAGTTGGAAGTCAGAGAATTCGTGCAACCCAAGTTGTCAATTAAAGAACCACCTAAAATCGAACTAAAGGTACTTCCATCCCATCTGAAATAAATTTATTTAGGTGATTGTTCTACTTTGCCTGTGATTATTTTAGCGGAATTGACAAAAGATCAAGAGGAGCAACTAATTGTTGTTCTAAATAAATTTAAGAAAGCAATTCGTTGGTCCATAGCTGATATTTGAGGTATAAGCCCTTCTTTTTGCATGGATAAAATCATTTTAGAAGAAGGTTAAAAAGCTCGAATTGATGGGCAAAGGAGGCTCAATCCTATTATGAAAGAAGTTGTAAGAAAAGAAGTGTTCAAATGGTTAGATGCAGGAACCATCTATCCTATTTCAGATAGTTCGTGGGTAAGTCCGGTGCAGTGTGTACCGAAGAAAGGTGGAATCACGATTGTTGAAAATGAGCATAACAAGTTAATTCCAATGAGAACTGTTACCGATTGGAGAATCTGTATTGATTACCGAAAGTTGAACAAAGCCAATCGGAAGGACCATTTTCTATTGACTTTTATCGATCAGATGTTAGATCGACTGGTAGGTAATGAATTCTATTATTTTTTAAATGAATATTCGAGATATAACCAAATAGTTATTGCTCTAGATGACCAACATAAAAAAACATTTACTTGTCCATACGGTACGTTTGCTTTTAGGTGAATGCCTTTTGGTTTATGCAATGCACCTCTAACTTTTCAAAGATGCATGATGGCAATATTTACTGATATGCTTGAAAATTTTGTTGAGGTTTTCATGGATGATTTTTCTATTTTTGGTAACACTTATGATATCTGTTTGAGTAATTTGGCTAAGGTACTGAAGAGATACGAAGAGACGAATCTTGTCTTTAATTGGGAAAAATGTCATTTTATGGTCAAGGAAGGGATTGTCTTAAGTCATAAGATCTCAAAGAAAGGAATTGAAGTCGATAAAGCAAAGATAGACGTAATTGAAAGATTAGCAGCCCCAATGAATGTGAAAGGAGTCAGAAGTTTCTTAGGCCATGCCGGTTTTTATCGAAGGTTTATCAAAGATTTCTTGAAAATTTCTAAATCGTTATGATTGTTAATAGAGAAAGATACAGTGTTTGATTTCAACAAAGCATGTTTGAAAGCTTTTAAAGATCTAAAGAAGCGGTTAATCTCAGCCCCAATAATCGTTACACCTGATTGGAACTCACCTTTTGAGTTGATGTGCGGTGCAAGTGACTATGCTGTTGGAGCTGTGATGGGTCAAAAAAGAAATAAAGTGTTTCACCCTATTTACTATGCAAGTAGAACTTTGACAGGAGCCCAACGCAATTATACGGTAACTGAAAAGGAACTCTTCGCTATAGTTTTTGCTTTTGAAAAATTTCGCTCATATCTTATAGGTACCAAAGTTACAGTATTTACTGACCATGCGGCCATTAAATACTTGCTTACGAAGAAATATGCAAAAACAAGGCTAATTCGTTGGATACTTTTACTCCAAGAATTTGACCTTGAGATCCAAGACAGAAAAGATGTCAAAAATCAAATAGCTGATCATCTGTCGAGGTTAGAGCAAGATCAGGTAACTCAGTCATGTGTGCCTATCAACGAGAATTTCCCAAATGAACACTTATTTGAGGTAAATCAAATTCATAAAATACCCTAGTTTGCTGATTTTGCCAATTATCTTGCATGTGGAATAATTCATTGAGAAATGACATATCAACAAAGGAAAAAATTCCTTCATGATAGTCGATATTATCTTTAGGAGGATCCGTTTTTGTTTAAACAATGTGCAGATAATATAATTCGAAAGTGTGTAGCTGGAAGCGAGATTGTTGAGATCTTGTATCATTGCCATTCATCTCCAAGTGGGGAACACTTTGGTGGTTCACGTACTGCAGCAAAGATTTTGCAAGCAGGTTTCTTTTGACCTACACTGTTTAAAGATACTTATGCTTATGTGAAGAACTGTGATAAATGCCAAAGGACTGGAAATATATCAAGGAGGAATGAGATGCCCTTGACAAACATTTTGGAGATTGAATTGTTCGACGTATGGGGCATTGGCTTCTTAGGCCCGTTTCCTTCTTTGTATGGGAACAAATACATCTTAGTTGTTGTGGACTATGTATCCAAGTGAGTTAAAGCTAAAGCATACCCTACAAATGATGCTAAGGTAGTCATGCGATTCCTACATAAGCATGTGTTTACACGATTTGGGACACAAAGAGCTATTATTAGTGATAAAGGTTCTCACTTTGTGAACAAATGTCTTAAGTGGTTGTTTCCAAAATATGATGTGAAGCACAGGATTGCTACTGCCTATCACCCCCAGTCTAATGGGAAAGTTGAAAGAGTGAATCGTGAAATCAAAGGTATCCTTGAAAAGGTAGTACGCCCTAGCAGAAAAGATTGGTCTCGAAGGCTCGATGATGCATTATGGGCCTATTGAACAACATTTAAGACTTCATTAGGAATGACTCCTTACCGGTTAGTCTTTGGAAAGGCATGTCATTTGCCATTAGAGTTAGAGAATAAAGCTCACTAGGCTTTGAAGCAATTGAACTTTGATCTTAAGCAAGTCGGTGAGAGAAGAATGTTACAACTTGATGAGTTGGAAGAGTTTAGGTTATTTTCCTATGAGAATGCCAAAATTTGTAAAGAAAAATCAAAGAGATGGCATGATAGTCATATACAACCTCGCGAGTTTAAAGAAGGTTAGAAGGTTTTGTTGTTTAATTCAAGGTTGAAGTTATTTCCTGGGAAGCTTAAATCCTAATGGAAAGGACCTTATACCATCTATCGAGTTTATCCTTATGGAGCTATTGAATTATACAACAATTACGAAGGTACGTTTAAAGGTAATGGTCAACGTCTCAAACACTACTAGGATGGTGAAGTTGAGCGAGTTGAATCCTCACTCAAATTAACAGACCTTTAATTTTTCATGACTTTATTTTGTAAATAAATAAATAATTAGAACTTATTTTCTTAACTTATTACATTTAATAAATTTTGTCTAAGGAGATTGGAACCTAAGCGGGACCGCTATGACCCCTCCAACCTTTCCTGGTAATTAATTTAATGTAATTTGTTAAGAAGAAATTTTCTAATTAAGACTTTATTTTTTTTAATTTCATTTGTTCTGTTTAAATTTTAAATTTTTATGTTAATAAAAGGGGTCAAATTTGGCCCAAGTACAAATCAGTTTTTTAGTAAGATACAGTCTCAGTTTGAGGCCCAAGACAGCAAAAAGGAGGGAAAAACCCATGCCTTGCCATCACACCCATTGCTTGCTGCCCAAGTAACCTTAATATAGCTAATTTTTTGCTACATGTTGCCCTAATTTTTCCTATATAAACCCCTTTCCATTCTACTAATCTTCATATCCCTCAAAGCAATTTGCTTACACCTTAAAAATCCCTAAATCTCCCTTTTGTGTCGTCAACCTCAAATCTCGAAAGAAACCTAGTTCTCTTCCCTTTTTGCCTAAATTCCCTTTTGCCGTCACAAGATTTTTATCGTAGCAAGTTCTACCCACTTTGCCGATTTCTCTTTTATCTTTTGTGCAGAATTTTTTTCTAATTTTTGGGAAAAGATACCATGTCTCACAAAAGAACCAGATCTTCAAAGACTGCTCCTGAAAACCCAATTTTGATCAATGAAGAAGTTAAAGAGAGATTTGATTCAATCTTCAAGCATCAAGCTATGATGCTGGAAAAAGGTTTTAACTTGAAGAGTAATGATTTGATGGTTGTTCCTATACCGATTAGAAAGAAAATCAATGCTCTTAAGTGGGAACAATTTTGTTATGCTCGTTCATTTTCTGATGATGAACTAGTTCGAGAATTCTATGCTAGTTTGACTACGCAAGATGCTACTATAGTCATTGTTTGAAGGAGAAAGGTACCTCATACTTTTAAGTCCATCAAAGATTTGTTTAATTTACCTGATGTTGAAGAAGATCAGTACTACCCTATGATGAACAATATAATTTGGGATTTTCTTCAACAAGTGCTTGATGTTGTGACAAATCCAGGATCCCAATGGATTATAAGAAATTATTGGAGCCATTCTTGTCGAAGAGAATACTTAAAACGAGTAGCAAATGTATGGTTTTATTTCTTTCGCTACATTTTTATGCCTATCTCACATAGTTTCACCATCTCGATGGAATGGATGCTTTTGTTATATGCAATTTTGAAAAAAAAATCCATTAATGTTGGGAAAAGTATCCTCAATGAGATTCACAATTGTGCTAAAAAGAAGGCAGGAAGTGCTTATTTCCCATCATTAATCACTTCACTTTGCTTAAAGGCCCGTGTTAAAACACAAGCAAATATGAAGGGCGATATGTTCAAGGATGCATTACAAATTATGATCTTGAAAGATTAGTAGAGAGGGTGCATGAACTGAATTAAGGCGAGTAAGAAGAGCCAACTGAGCCGGATACAGAGGAGTCAACAGATGGAGCTGAAATTGAAGCTAATTCAATCACAAACACTGAAGAGGAAGAATCTGATAAGGAACCAAACATTCTTGTACCAAAGGTTGAGCCAAAAGAAGAACCAATCAAGCTAAGTGTTGAACCTGAATATACAACTCCCATGTCGACTTCTGGAAGTACTTCAAGGAAGTCGGAGTTGTCAATTTTGATGGATATGTGCAAGTTCATGCACAATCAACAACAAACTTACTGGAAATATGCAAAAATTAGGGATGACTCAGTTCGAAATACTTTTAAGAATATCTTTAATAATTTTGTTCCTCAGTTCCTAGATGTTATCTTTGAGACATGGATGGAAGATACTAATGATGCAAGCAGAGATGGAGCTAAAGAAGACAAGGGGAATGAGTCAAAAAATAAAAGGGGGATTCTTGTCCTATTATTTATTTAATTATTTTTAGGTCTTTAGGAATTTATTTCTTTTGTAATTAGGATTTAATTTTTGCAGAATAAAACATAGCAAGCATGAACAAACTTAACACTTCTTTAGAAAGAATAAGACTAAGTGATGTGGTAATGGGAATGACCATATCTAGGATTGGATTATTAGGGAAGACTTAGTATTTAAGCAGCCTTAATGACTCACCTCTCTTTCTTTACAACCCTACCTGGTGTTCAGTTTTCATCATTACTTTGTTCTTACAATGAGGACATTACTTCTTTTTAAAGGGGGTAAGGCAAATAAATTGCTCAAAAACTTCTAATTTTTTTTCAAGTATGTTTCAATTATTTCTTTTATAAGTATGTTTTAATAAATGAATGTTTAGAGATTTTTTTTTTGTTACTGAGTTAGGTTGTATGCAAGAATGAATGATGATTTTATCTAAGTGAAAGTATGCTATCATGAAGATTGGAATGCTTGTATGATCTTAGCCTTAGTAATGTTTGCCATGAAATTTAGTTTCTTTTGAGATTAGACATGTATGAAGGTTTATTTCTTTAGAATTGACTTAGTAACTTTCTTGAGGCGAAATCCTAGGGGACATAAAAGTCTAAAATGATATAGGCACTATTTCTTTGGACTATTTGAACCTTTTCAAGCCAACCCTATGATATTAGACCCTTGAAACTGTAATTTTGAGCTTAAAGGTCTGTTTTTGCAATAAACCTACATTATAAGCCAGTTACCATCTTTGTAAAATTATCCTAATTTTGTGCACCTAACTTAACTAAAGTTTTCTTGGGAATCAACATTTGAGGAAATTTTCATAAAGATGTATGTGCTCATGCATATAAAAAAAAAGAGCGAACAAAAGTTCGCTCAGTCTTCAAAAAGGAAAAATGTATGAGCTTGAGTTCAAAATAAGTTTGGGCGTGTTCCAAAGGTTCACTTAAAGAAAAAAGTTGTATTACAAGAAAACTAAGACAAAGTTAAAGGTTAAGATTTTTAAAACCGAAATGTCCCATCTCTTAAAATCCCTACCTTTAACTGAGCTCCATTACAACCTAATAAAAGACCTATTGATTTGATGATTATGTCACCTACATTTTTGTGGAGAGGAAGTCCTAAGTTCAACATATGAAGATCATAAATAAGCCTTGTGATTGTTTGCTTGATTGATAGGAAATTATGTTGAATGAAGAATGCTATCTATGGCTAGGACATACATGCAAAATATGATTTATGTTGGCATATTTTGAAACTTAGTATAATCTTAAGGAATGTTTGCATATGAATTAGATGTTAATAAAGAAGATCGATAAGCATGAAGCTATTAATGCATGATTATGGGACAAAGATTGATGATTCTCACACAATTAGCAATTTTTCCTTAGCAAGAACTTTTGTTGTGCAAAAACATTACTCGGGACGAGCAATGATTTAAGTTTGGAGGTGTGTAAACGGAAAAATATATAGGATTTTTCCTATGTAATTTATCACCTTTTTACTTAAATTCGTTGTTAAAACTAAGTAATTGTTTAATAAATTAGTGAAATATGTGAAAATATGAAATTAGGACATAGAAATTATTAAAATGTAATTTTATGCTTTATTATATAATTTTCATGCAATAAATGGCTTATTTTATATTAATTTGAATATATTATATTTTTAAGACATAAAGTGGGTCATGCATGATTAAATTAAATAATAAAATATAAAATTATATTTAACAATTCATTTAAAAATATTTCATTAATAATTTGGGTTTTAATTAATTAAATTAAATTGGATAAATTTTATTCTTTTGTCCTCTAACTTGTTGATTTGTTCTGGATAGGTCTGATAGCTTTGCTGGATCACAAAATCGTCCAAATTAGAGACCAAGTCAACCCAATATTCGGCTACACATGGCTGTCCATTTAAACCATTCTTTGGTTTATTTACATAAGGTTCTTGCAGTGTTGAAGAAATTAGAGATTTGCCCAAAGATTTACGATTGACCAAGTCTTAGTCCTGAGTTGTGTGGCATCCAAAATTGCTTAAAAATCAAGCAAAAAAAAAAAAAACAAGTCAAAAGCCACTAAGCATGGCCGGCAATAATTTGAGGAGATTTGAAGAGGTTAACATCCACTATTTTTAGCAAATTATCCCCCTCTCCTCACCTATAAATAAGACCCTCTCATTCCTTCATTCATCATCCCTCAACATCCCTCAATCAATCCTTATTCATTCTCATCATTAATCATTCTCTCTTTTCTCCAAATTCTCTTAGCCTTTTCCATTCCCATGCCTAGCATCATCTCTTAATAGAGATTTTAGCAATTAAGCCTTTTAAAGAACCCTTGGTCGGCCACCTTGGAAAGCCATCAGCAAAGGAGCAAAGCAAAGGAACGAAGGAGCCTCGTCAGTCAGAGTCTTGGGTGACAACCACTCTGAATTAGGTTTAATCTTCCTTTTCTTTAATTTAATATAAAAATGTTTGCTATGTGTTCTTTGTTCTTGTTTCAACAATGTTAGCTTAATTTTATTTAAGCTAGGATAATTGCTTTGATTAAATAATATTTATTTGATTCATGCTTATAATGTTTGTGCCTTAATCGATCATGTTTTCAATTAAAATCAAGTCTGTATTTTGTTCCTACGTGATTGAAATACACCTAAATTAGCTAAGCGATCCTGACCAGACGACAGCTAATGGGCACATAATTGAAATATACATGCTCAATTTAGATCCTGACCCGATTAAATTGGAGGTTGTATAACAACTCTGACCAAGCTCTGTTATGCATACTTTTTAGATTTGTGTGATTAAATTGTTTCAAACCTCACATGTCTCTGTTACCTCACATGAATGGTAAGAAACCCTTTGTAAATAAGGATCAGTAAAATGCATATTTACTAAGTAAAGGATTTCGAAAGGACCTAATGTGGTTTCCAAACTCATGAAAGATCGAGTTGCCATGGAACATTTTTCCGAATGTTATTAAGCACGTTGATAATAAATTTAGTTTAATTAAAGTAATTGTCCTAGTTTATTTATGTTATAATTGTTGCAAATTGTGTTTAATTTTACTAAAATCTATTTCATTCATATAGTTTGCATACTTAGGATAATTTGCATTAGGGATCATTGCATTTAGTTTAATATATTTTAATTACCACTTCTCAACTATATTATGTTTTTATTTACCAAATTGTTAATATAATTTTACAAATTAAGTGACTTAGCACAAATTCAATCCCTATGAAGACGATAACTCGACACTTACTTATTACTTGATAATGACTGTGTACACTTACACAAACCTACGCGTTACAACCGCCACCAAACATGTGAACGTTTGGACTTGAAATACTGCAGCAAAAAGATATGAAATAAAGAAGTAGTGCCTGCAAGCATACGGGTTTAATATACTAAAGTGTTACAACAAAACACTTTGGGAAGTAATCCGAGGATCGTACCCAAGGGATTGTAGATTTGAAAATTTTATTATTAAATTAATTATAGAAAATAATTATTAATCTAATTGACTCATGAATTAATAGTGTTGATGTAGAAGTAAAACATTAATTAAACAAAAACAACTTAATGGAATTTCCTATTCCTACTGTCAAAGATGCGAGTTCTCGGCCTATAATCGATTAAATCCCTAATTATCAATTAAGATGCTAATTACCCTCAACTGAGTTATTTACCACCCTTAGCTAATAATACACTTTGGTCTCATCATCACTAAGGATTACCACCTAAGTCTCCCTTTTTGTCTCTTCCTAAATATACGGATACCGTTTCGGTCTCACCGCTTGTTACAAGTTATACTCGACAATATACCCTTCCGGTCTCACCTGTCTAGATATTCTACTAGGAAAATCACTCCGTAATATACTAAGTACTCTTAAATAATCACCTAATTAGTTAAATAATTACTTGATTAATAAATCAGTTCCATAGTCGAAACATGCCATATATGAATAAAACACAATAATTTATTCCAATAGTCACACAAACATTAGCTGATCAGGATAACGAAATATAAATAAATGAATAAATGAAAGGGATAATGAAATTGGTTATTGACAAATAATTGAAGTGTGATTTCAAAACAATATTTGCTCGCAATCGTTTTCATATCTGAATTGAAAAATCCTGACTAAGTGAACATACAAATAAACCAAATGAAAACAAAGTAAATAATATTGTGTGTCTAAGTCTAGGTCTAACTAGTCAATTCTCAAGTGACTCTAAGGCGACTTATATATACTTTGTTGCTTGGTGCCCACACTACCCTAGATACACTATAAGTCTAATTAATACAATATATTATTAAATGACTAGGGCTTAAATATGGAAGTAATCCAAATTTTCCATCGAAAGAATTAGGCATATCTTTCAATAAAATTCTCGCATCATTGCAATGTCAAGAAGGCCCATGTCACGACGTCGTCCCCTTTTCAGCCCTACAAGCTTCGAATTTTAGTATCGTGATGTTGCATGCTGGTATCACGACACTAGCATTGTCCTTTGTATTCTTAGGCCTGAACTAGCACCCTACACACTCAAATCACCTATTAGTCATTCCTGAGACCTGAGTTGGCCTAACGGGTTTTCAAAGTACCAGAAAATGCATAAAATGTTTATTTTGTAACAAAATAATTCTAAGCTAATGAAATTGAAAATGCAATAAATAAACTTAAAATGGTTAGAAAATGAGCTCGCTAAATGCTGGAAAGACTCTGATTTGCCACCACGAATTGTGGCAGATCAAACTCCCCACCACTTAACTCGTTGCTTGTCCTTAAGCAACAAAACAAAAACACACACAAACAGAAAACAACTAAATAGTGCTTAAGCATACTTAATACATGAAATTGATTCGGAACATTATAAACAAGACAATATAGCTAAACACATAATTCTAGCATGATATATAATTGACTTTCGATTTTCAATATCCAACACGCTAGCTCCCTAGGTTACAAAGTAAACAAATTCAAGAATGTTAAGCATAGTATTCTATCTAAACAAGTAAACAAGTATACATTTATGTTCGAAAAAAACAATTGGTTAGAAATGCCAATTATTCAATTTAATTTTCATCCATATTTCGTATCACTTAGGTCACATAAGACTTTTTGGCTTGTAATATTCTGCGTCTTAGGTTGGTTCAGGGTTGAAGAATTGACTCTACAAAACAGGTTGAAGACAAAAATAGTTTGACACATTTTATTGACCCCGATGCTACCATATTTATATCCCTTAGCTCACCACCTTATATCTACTTCTCTCGGCTTCCTTTTCTCTCCATTTCCTAAGGTACAATATAGTAGTGTAATTGATCAACTGTAATTTAATATGGAAAAGTAGGATTTCTCGGTATATTTAAGGAGCTTATTCTCAAGCAAAGTAACGTATTTTCCATAGTTTTTCATAATTTTTAGATTTTAAGTTAATAAGTGTAAATGCCTTACTTTTACTCATTTTGATATCCAAATTGGTCGATGGTGCCATTGGGGGGACCTAACATATGGTTGAGTGATGTAAGGACATTTTGGAGGTTGAAAATGAGCTAGAACGGCACCAACGAAAAGGGTATTGCAATATCCAAACCTTGGAATCACGATACCTGCAACAGATTCGTGATTGAAGACCACTTTTAAGTGGTATCGTGATATCCACCTCTAAGACCACCAAGTTTAAAACTTTCTGACGTATCGCAATATCCTCTTCTTTGGTATAGCGATATTGATATTGTGAGGGGACAAAATTAGACAAAAAGAGTAGTCTTTGTCCACCCACTACACCAATCATTAAAGTCCCATCAAGGGTTTTTTGGGCATACAAATTGGATTAAAGTAGCTATTACATCAACCAAAATTTGGCTGAGAGTAGAAATAGGCCACATTAACTTACATTAAGCTTAGTTTTCCTTACATTTTCTCTTAGTTTTTCTTTCTCTTTTTCTAGGGTTTCATATTTTCATTTTCTTATTACATTTCCCAACTACTTTTCTTCTTGTTTTAGTTGTTCTTAGTGTTAGTTAAGTTAGTTATCACGGTAGCTTAGGTTTATTTGCAACTTTAACCCCTGTACATTGGTTGTAAGACATTTTCAGCTTTAGTTTAATGTATTTCAGTTTCTTTTACTTTGTACATGTTAAAATTTGTTCCTTTTATGTTTATTGTTTTAGATTTTCTTTACATGTCTTTTAGGTTTTCTTGCATAAAAATCTTAACTTTTATATTTTTCTCAAGCTTTGCTTTAATGGCTTCTTTGCTTTTTATTTTTATGGTTGCTCATTTTATTTTCAACAAGAGTAACTAAACTTTGAAGGGGTTTGGTTAATGAAGATGTAGTGAGTTGATTTTTGGATGTGGGGCCAAATCTTAATAAATTGAACTAATTTGAATGAACTTAAAAACTTAGGATTGGCAACCCTAAGGGAACATTTAGGCAAGTAAAACCTAAAGGAAATCTTGTTGGGCACCAATTCATTAGTCTTGGGTTAACCACTAAGATCGAGAGATAATCTCAATTAATTTGTCTAACTCGATAAAGTTGAGACCAAGAGGTAAAACGGAGCTATTTTGAGAGCTTAAGAGATTTGGATCCTTAATTCAAAGATTAGTGAACCACATTAACATTAACCAACCATCGTTTATTATTTAATTTTTAATCTCATAACTTTGCATGCTTTACAATTTAGTTCTTGCTAGCTAGATAATAAAGTAGATTAATTTCTCTTAATTTTATGATTTTCTGTAATATAGTTGTTTGCTAATAGTTCGTTAGAATTTTTATTTTACACGCACTTTATTTAGAAAATTTCCAATCCATGATTCTCATGGGTTTGATCCTTGGAACACTCTAGTGTTCCATTATAACATTACAAATATTACAACTGACTTGTCACACTTGTAGTAAAGCCATGATAATTATATTTTATTCTATTTATTGAGTGTTGATCTTCATAGCTCTCTCTCCCTATTTGTTCATGAGGATGAATAGAGAGAGAACAACGGTCAATAATCTTAGCGAATCTTTTGTGCAAAAATGAGTACTTACTTTCTTATTTTCTATTTTTGAGTTTTTGTTTCTTTTTCTTTTCCACTCATGTTGCTTTTGTTCACTCGAGATTTTCTTGATTGGCTTTTAGCCTTCACAAATTTTTCTTCACTTGATTTTTTTCTTTTACACACAATTTTGCAAGAATCTTATACTCACTATACTATACTATCCCTTAGTTTTCACTCTCAAATTTTTTTCATTTTGAAACCTATGTGATGTATCTACCTAACCCTCAATATTAATGGTCTAACGTCTAAGTTCATGCTTGGAACAAAAAGAAAAGGATCAATAGATTATGTATTAGGCTTACGGTTTCGTTCGAGGTTCATCAAGAAAATAGAATTAGGCACAAAATTATGTACTAGGGAATTTACATATAGGGTCAGCTTTTGTGCTCTAGTGGTAACCAAACAATGCCTTAGGTCATCCCTAAGTGTCTCAATTCATGGATTCAATTAACTAAAAACAAGTAATAAATTTTAAATTTTTGAACAAATTTGAAAAATTCTATGTTACCCCCCAACATTATTGGCACATTATCCCTAATGTGCACCCAAAAGATAAGAGAAACGACTACCTGATTTAAGCATTGAATTTTCCCGAAAGTAGTTGGGTTGTCCTCATGCTAGTTTAGCTCCAATTAGTAGTGTCACCTAATTTGTGGGGTTCCTACACATAATAAACGCACATATTCTTTTAAACCTCAAAGGTTGGAAAAGATGTCATCATCAAAATACTCGATACCGTTGTTCTCGTCTGAATTGAACATCGTCTTCTTTCCTGTAATGCCCTGAATTTTGGGTCTAGAAGAAATAGGTTTTGAACAAGGGAACAATTAGGAGACTGTACATAAATATTTAGTTGTGCAAGAAAGTGGCACAAATTGCTTGTTTGTTTTAATGGCTAAGTGATTTGGGTGTGTATGGGAGTATTTGAGAAGCATGGGTTCAAGTCTTGGCTTTTGCAAAATTTTTAGTTTTGCTCTTAAATGAATCTGGACACTGGCATATAGGTCTTATAAGTAATAGTGTTTGTTTTATATCACAAAAAGAGTTTGTGGTCAAGTGGCAAGATGGCATGTTATGTAACTGTAAGGTTTGAGGTTCAAGTCCTAGGGTGTGTAATAAAGTATTTACTTTGCTGCTTGAGCTGGGTAGGTGGTGGAGTTGGACTGAAACACAGCTAAGGGGGAGTTTGAATGGAGTTTGAACTGGTCACAGAGAGATTTGAGGAGGGATATTTGGAGAGATTTAAGGAGAGAATATTGGGGATTTGGGGAAGGTTGTTGTTGTGGAGAGCTATATATAATCTCATTTGTTCCTTTTTCTGAATGGGGGAGATCGGCGAGGCTTTCAAGGTATTCGCCATTTTCTCCAACCTGCATATTGCCTGGGAATCAAGGGTGCGATGATCATCGTTTTGTGGAATAATAGTGTTCGGATCGAAGGGAATCAATGGTGCGATGATCATTGATTTACGGAATAAGAGTGTTCGGATCGAAGGGAGTCTGCAAATTGGATCAGGTGTGTAAACTCCCTACTGTAACTATAGAACGACAAAAGCCGAAAAGCTGAAATACGGCGTCTGAGACCACATGAACGTGTGATCGCTCGTGTGGAAAGCCAAATCTGCGAGTCTTGGGCGATAAACTGTGGAGGCCTCCATGAGCATTTTCATGGGCTTAGGCCATAATGAGCCATGTGGGCTCAATGGGCTTGTAGGCCCCACACGAATGAAACCCACTATTTGTGGCAAATACTAGACTAGGCTATGCAGATCTCATAGCCGTGGTGAAATCTGGGTTGAATAAGCCACA
The DNA here is from genome assembly GCF_007990345.1 of Gossypium hirsutum. Lineage (NCBI taxonomy): Eukaryota > Viridiplantae > Streptophyta > Magnoliopsida > Malvales > Malvaceae > Gossypium > Gossypium hirsutum. The sequence continues at coordinate 56,135,541 of NC_053442.1, forward strand.
CGAGCGTGTGGGCCTACTTGGGCCGAGTAATGGGCCTTGGGCCCATTTACACTGTTGTGACAAATTAGGTTACTTGAGTCGCTCGAGGCGACCGTGGACCTTTCAAGAGGTCGATATCTAGACCGAAATACCCTTAAAGGTTAAAAAGACCGAAATAACCTCGATGGGTAAAATGATTGAAATACCCTCGATGGGTAAAATGATCGAAATACCCTCGACGGGTAAAATGACTGAAATGCTCCCATAGGGTAAAATGATCGAAATACCCCCGTAGGGTAAAATGACTGTAATACCCCTGTAGGGTAAAATGACTGTAATGCCCGTATAGGGTAAAATGAGCGTAATCCCCTATAAGGTAAATTGACCGTAACGCCCTTGTAGGGTAAAATGATCGTCATACCCCTGTAGGATAAAATGACCGTAATGCCCCTCTAGGGTAAAATGACCGTAATACCCTGGTGGGTAAATGACTATTTTTGCCTATCGAGGTCAAATGATTGTTTTGTATGTGGTTAAATGACTAATTTGTCTGTGTTTGGTATGACTGATTTGTCTGTGATTTGAATGACTGATTCTGAGCATAGCATTCTGCATACACGCATACTGTATGGGGTTGGGATACTGTTATGGAGGAAGTACTATACTGGTAGTTCTGCCACAATCACTGTTACTGGTGGCTTGGCCACATAAACTATTACTGGCAGATTTGTTGCGATACTATTGCTGGCAGCTTTACTACGATGCTACTGATGGCTTTGTGCTGATCATAGTACCGTTACTGATGGCTTTGTATCGATCATAGTACTGTTACTGATGGCTTTGTGCCGATCATATTACCGTTACTGATGGCTTTGTGTCGATCATATTATCGTTACCGATGGTTGTGTACTGATATTTTACTGTTACTGATGGCTATGTGCCGATTATATCACTGCCACTAATGGCTTTATGCCGATCATGTTACCGTTACTGATGGCTGTGTGTCGATTATATCACTGCTATTGATGGCTTTGTGCCAATCACATTACTATACTTATGGCTTGTAGCCATTCTGTTTATAGCTTATAGCTATCATGTTTACGACTCTTAGCCATTCAGACTACAAGCACCTCTGCTGCATTATTACTACTGGCAGCTATGCTGCGATATTGTTGTGAGGGTTGGGTGGGTCGACTCTGTCCCCACATGGTGAGTTGGGTTGGTACGGGTGGTGTGTTGTCTGGATTGGGATGGTTTTGCATACTTGCACCATACTAATACTGTATCGGGCTTAGGCCCGCACTATTTCTGTATTAGGGTAAGGCCCACACTATACTGTTACTGTTAAACGGCTTTGGCCTAGACTAATTATGTTCTGAATGCCGACTGTTTGACAAGGGATTACACATTGAGTTTTCGTAAACTCATCCTCTCCTTTTAACTGTACAGGTAATCCTCAGCCATAGTTGATTCGGTACTGCGAGAGACTCGGAGGTGGCCACACAACCACATCAACTTTTGTTTTTAGCTTTTGATTTATAAGTAATTGAATTTGGGTATTTTTATGTAAAAAGGCCACTTTAAAGTTTTAAAATTTAAATTAGGGTTTTATTTATTTAGTTTGATATAAGCTGATAGTTGTAGAATAAAACGGGTTTTCAAAAGGTAACCGTTTTCAAAGACACCACATTTTCGCAATAAATGAGATTTTGGAAAATTTATAACGTTTTAAAAGTGAGTAGTTTTTAATGATGCACGCTTGAAAATGAACGACCCATTTTGGAATCACCATTTAATAACAAAATGATTAATTGATTTTAAAGATTTCAACAATAACAACTTTTACGCTAAACACCTCAATATGACACCACCAGATTCGGCCATAACTCCTAGGCCGAGTTTGGGGTGTTACATTTCCTATGGTTGTGGATGGTCCTTCCTATGCAGGTTGGGTGGTGTCAGATAGGGCTTTCCAAGGTGGAAGTGGTTGCAGGCATCGAAATGACTCTATGTCAAATTGTTCAGTTAAATGGTATTGTATTCATAGTTACATGTGGTGTTGTACTCGAGGTATACCTCTATACATCGGGTCATTTCCTCACTCATTGGAGCTGTCGAAGTCAACGTCACCCCCTTTTGTTGTACCATCAGTGGTATGGGTTGTGGCTTTTCCACTAGCTCTGGTAGCTCACGGTCTCGAATGTATTCCCGATATGCCATCACCTACTCATTTCTTTCCTCCACTTGATTGTCTCGTTGATTATAGAATCGTTAAAAAATGACATCGTTTAAGATGCCCTTCGCTGGGAAAGTTGGTTGTTCTTGGTCAATCTCCACTTTAGCCCTCTGACATATTATCTCATGTTGTAGAGGATCTAGCCCCCCATATTAATCTTCAATCCCTGCAAAATGGCATACAATAGAAGAGCACTATCACAGGTAACTTCAATGACGTACTATGCAAGAAAATAATTGCACAAATAAAATATATCAAAATTTTTGCTTTTGGGGTCATTATTAATTGCTAAAATCACAATGGTTCTCAGGTTACTAGCTTTTGGACCAAATGGCTTTGATCCTTAGTTAAAAAATTAAAAATCTTGTCATAATCCACCTTCCCCTCACTTATCTCGTCATAAAAATTGAAGGAATAGCGAGATGTTTTATGAATAGCCTCAATCACGACTGGAAAGGTATTTACATACATGACTCTCACAAGTCTTTACTTTCTTGTACTTCAAGAAAATTCACGTAAAATTCTTGAACGATCGAAATTACGGTTGGTTTGAAAGGTTTTCAGCAAAATGTGTTCCACCGTGAGTGGTTGGCCATCGTAATTATAGGGTTGTGGAATAATTGCGTGGAAAAATTGAATTCATGTTTCAGAATTACTGGTTTATCAAAATTTCCAAATCATTTGGTCGCTTCATTGGAGACAAATCGTCTCATCGGATTGTTTTAAACATCGTGTTTTGTGGCTCGTTGGGTTGTAGGTCACTTTTGAGACGTCATATTAAAAAATTCTTATTTGAGTTCAACAATCAATAACACAATATAATCAATTAACATAAAATTCCAAGTTTGCTAATCTATTTATCACAATCTAACACATATATTAAAATATTAGAAAAGAGATTGAGTATCACCGGGCTTTCAAGTTGTCGAAATGGTGGCGTCTCCGTGCTTCCCTGTCAGCGACCGTGTTTCCTTTACAAGAATTTCATTGCTTTACTCAAAGAGGAGAGTTTTAATCCAAATCCTAAGTAAAATGGGAATAAAAAAATAAAAAAAAGAGATTAATGATTAAGAAACAAGGAAAAAGTTGAAGACGCAGGGAATTTGAGGCTTTGGGGATGAAGAACGATGGAGAAGAAGAAGAAGAAACTATTTGGGGGTTTTGGTTAGGGCTCGTATTGATGAGGCCCTTTTATCATCATCACCTTGTCGCGACATCAATTCCTTCCTCATCTATACATTGCGTTTAGGTTATGAGTTCCAATGTTGTTATGTCACGAATCATTGCAACATGGAGAACCATTCGTTGCGACGGGACAATAGAAAACTTTCGCATCTCAACATCACCATTTATTTGGCCCTTCGTTGGGTCCGCTCATCATGACATCACTAGGCCACGTTGGGACATGGAGTGGGCTCATAAAGATGACATGACACTCCTCATCTCGATGTCACAGGCTATTTCATCCTCTCCGTGTGCAAAATTTTGACTTCTCGGTCCATTCATATTTCCCCCTTTTCATAGACTCGATAACCCCTAAAAATACAAAAAATACTTGAATTAAAAAATTAAACATAATAATTAAAAAATATTTGAATCAAATTTAAGAATTTAAAATTAAAAGAAATTTAAACGGAAAGTCCTTTCTCAAAAGTAGGGTGATTAAATGAACTTCTAGCTAGTCCTTGAGACTTTGCTCTGTAATTTGTTCCTCCATCGAGAGATGTAAACTAGCACCATTGGTCGATACCATTGGAGGTGTCTTATCTTCAATCGATGCGGCATCCACATTACGAGCCACTTGGTGCTGGATTTGAGCCAACCCTAAATATTTTTTAGGGTATTATTACCTTAAGCCACTTCACTTCTATGTCGCGTGAGGTTTAGTGAATCCGAGCTTTAACTTTAGTTTTGAATGAGAACTGGATGAACTCATCAGTTTCTTCGATTGGCACCTCTTTAGTTTCGGTCAGAAAGTGTATCGGCTCGTATACACTTTCATTCAGAATCTGGTTAAACTCCATGTTAGTCGTTAGATCTACTTCTGCATCTACATCTATGGCTACATCTATCTTTAAGTTATTTGGATCGAAGATGCCTTCGACTATATTCAACATCTCATCATGGTCTTTGGTTTCAAACTCTTGCTTGCTATTATCATGTAATTTGGAGTAATTGATGAAGATACGGTGGTTCTCATGATCCAAATTCGGAACATCATGTTCGATCTCTTCCAAAGAACTCTATGCCATTAGACCATTTATTTGGATCACATCCACAGTGTAGGTTGACATGGTTACCTCACATGAAATTGTCTCATGCAAATTACGAGAGAGATTGGTTGGATATTTGGATGTCTTTAATTGGTCTGATTATCTTTGGACTTTCTCAAATTTAGCTTGGACTTCTAGCTTGAGGCGAAAGGACTTATATTCTTCCGACTACAGGGGAAATTTGTATGAACCTTTGTAATCTCCGTACATTTTTTCATGACTTCGTTGATTCGTTGAAGCTCTGTTCAACCATTGTGATATTTGGTTTTTCCTATGTTGCTCATACAAATCCCAGTATACCTTATCATTCATGAATGGGTCAAATTCTTGTTGAGTTAGATATCTAGGAATATCAGATTCTCCATCATAAATCTGTTGGTTGTCGAAGCTCTGTTCATCCAACTTGATGTTTTGTTAATGTACCCATCATCATCGTATCATGAATATATCTCCAACTCTTGATGGCTTTTACAATCTGGTTTAAGGTGGTTGACAACAATACAATGATCTTTGCGAATAGAGTTGGGAACATCATGCACGACCTCGTCCAATGGATTCATTGCTTCGTCTCTTCATTGGAGTAGCTCTATCATGAACAATATTTGGTTCTCCATAATCTCCCATTGCTCATATACATTCTCTTCATATACTTCGTCATTGTACCACGTAAACATCTCGCGTTCCTCGTCCCAACTGCTATCATCGTCATATTCATCATCAACTGCATCCATGATTAAATTAAATAACCGACAAGGTATTTAAAATATTTAAATGAATAAAAAATAATTAAAAATTAACTCACTATCTAGCTCGTTTATCTTTTGAATATTATTATTTTATAAAGAAATTAAATTAATAACAATTTTCATCATCGTAATCCCTGGCAGCTATGCTAACAACTTGATCGCTGCTAGACAAGCGAACGTTTGGATTGAAAATACTATAGCTAAAAATATATGGAATAAAACAACAGTGTTCGCAAGTAAACATGTCAAATTATAATATAGTAAAGTGTAACAACAAAACACTTCGGGAAGTATTCCGAGGATCGTACCCAAGGGACTGGGGATTAGTGAAATTTATTATTAAATTAATTATAAAAAATAATTACTAATCTAATAGAGTCATGAATTAGTAGAGCTGATGCAAAACTAAAATATTAATTAAACTAATTAAATTCATTAAACTAAAATAACCTAATGGAATTTCCTAATCCTAGTGTCGAAGATATGAGGTCCCAGCCTATGATCGATTAAATCCCTAATTATCAATTACGTTGCTAATTACCCCTCAACTGAGTTATTTACCACCCTTAGCTAAGAATACCCTTTCGGTTTCATCTCCACTAAGGATTACCACCTAAGTCACCCTTTCGGTCTCTTCTTAGGCATATAGATACCCTTTTGGTCTCATCACTTGGCACAAGTTATACTCGACAGGATGTCCTTTCGTTCCCACTTGTCTAGATATCTACTAGAGGCATCACTCCTTGTATACTAAATACTCTTGAATAAGCACCCAATTTTAGATACATAATTACTTGATTAATAAATCACTTCAATAACTGAAACATACTAGATATGAATATAGCACAATAATTTATTCCAATATTCATACAAACATTAGTTGATCAGTTCCAATGCTTGAAGGGTTGTTAGTGTTGCAACAAATGTAATAGAGTCTCGCGACACCTTGAAGATGAAAATGCAGTGTCGCAGCACGGGATACACGGTGATGTGACATCTTGAAGGTCAAGCACTTGATGCCCTAGCACTCAAATCTGGGTGTCGCTACACTACACCCTTTACGTTTGATATTTTGTCAACTTTTCAAAAATAAAAGTTTTCTGAGTCAGTCAAAACTTAGGTTAAAAGGTATGTTTATACTTTTAAATTTAATATTATGTTAATTTACCCTATACCTAGCTTCTTAAGCTTAATTATTTTCATTTACTCCGCTTATATCAAGTAATCATTTTCTAATCCTCTTTAAGTTTGAAAGCAAGACAAGAAACATTTCAACAATATATCAAGGGAACAACTTTAGAAGTTTGGTGAGACCATTCTAACTTTTTCTTTGATTTATATTTTTAGTAAATTCTATCATTGGTGGACTTATTTATTGAATATGTTGGTTAACATCCTAATTTCTTTTAAGACACTTGGAAGATTAGTAAGAGTGGAGAGTACATGTGCTTTAAAGCTAGAATTTTATTCATGATATTCAAGTATTCTTTAACTTTGTGCGGTCAAGGTTGATGCTTTCCAAGTATGCTGCTAGTATGAATTGTAATTGAGTTATATTGTGTAACGCCCACAAAATTCTTATACCATACAATTAGTAATAAATCAAGGTTGTTTACGATTGATTTCTCGATGAAATGAAATAAGAAAAATAAAAGTGATAAAAGAGAAGGTTAAATGATATTAGTGACTATTGAAATAAGAAGAATGTTATGATATTTTAATTTAAGATAGGGAATAAATCGTAATGATGTGAAAATTTTTGGGATTCAAGTATGATTACCCAAAATTTGAAAGGTTGAAGTGTAAACACATAAAATTTGAAGGTCTAAAATTAAAAATAACCCAATTTCTTATGACATGAAATTAGTGTGCAGAGATTGAATTGAATAAGTGAAAAATATGAGGGACTAAATCATAATTTTACGAAAAGCGAGTAGTGTGATTCAAGGATGGGATTTTGAAGAAAAATGGAGGGTAAAATGGTTATTCCTAAATTAGATACTTATATGGTGTAATAATTAAGGAAGAAAAGTGTTAAATTATGATTGGTTGAATATTTTATTATTTTGTAAGATATTTTAATATTTTAGTTAACTAAATTAATGAAATATTTTTATAAAAAAATGTACAATTTTCTTTCATCTTTCATGGTTCTCACATTACTATGTATATATGTGAAGAGGAGGTTTTCATTTTCTTACATTTTAGTCCCTTACCATGAAATTTCACTATTTCTCCCAAATTCCTTGAAAGTTTCCATAGCCACTCAAAAGAAGAAATGATGTAGAGACACTAGAGAGTTAGAATATCATTCTGGAAGCAAGAAATGAGAAATTAAAAGTGATGAAAGTAGAAAAGAAAGGAAGGGATGTGACAAAATGAGAAAGAAATAAAAAGGGAAGCAAGGAAAAAGGAAGTTCTTGTTAAAAAGTGGTAAATATTTAAAATTAATAAGTTAAGGTATGTGCTAAATTGAGTGTTTAATATGTGAATTTTATTTAAGTAGTAGTGATGGAAAGTGTGGGAGAATGCCTCTTATTTTGACCAATGTTTATTTTGACTTTTTTTCTCCTAGTTAAACTCTGTTTTTAGTTTCCCACTTAAATTCTAATTAACCTAGAGTTGTTATAGTCATATATGCTATGAATTTCAGCCTATAAATAGGTCATATTTACTCTAGATTTTACACAAAAAAAATTTAAATTGAGAGAATTTTATTTGATGTCCACGAAACCAACTAAAATTTTGAATAAGGCAAGTGCACTTATCAATTAATAGTATAGCTACAGTGAGCAAAAATATCATCCAGACCGTGTGGCTCACACGGCCATGTGTCTAGACTGTGTGGAATGGTCCAGTTCGTGTGACTCCTGTAACTCACTTTGATTTTTTGATTTTCGCTCATTTTGCTCCCAAATGTTGTCCTAAGTATGAAAACATAAATTTAAAGGATTAGGAGAATAAATTCACTGTTAACATCAAATAATTTCCCAAAAATGCATTAAGAATGAGACTAAAACATGTTACTTTTAGCACCTATCATTATTTTTTGTTTCAAAGGCTTTTTTCTTGTGGGGCTTCGGGTTTTTCTTCTAACTCTCCATCTTTTATACTGTCCTTTATTATAGTGAAATCTCCTTTTGCCCATGGTTTTTTTTATCATTTTTAGGAGTTTTTCCACGTAAAATTTTTCGTGTTCAATATGTTTTATTCATATTTTATTCAATTTTTTCGTTGTTTAATCGAATTTATCCCCTACAAAATGGTATTAAAGCTAGTTCGATTTCTGCAATTAACCTATTCAGAGATGGCAGCATCAAGGTTCGATATTGAGATGTTCGACGAAATTGCAAGGTTTAGTTTGCGGGCAAGTTTGGATGACAGCAATATTGGCTCAGAATGGTCTGAAAAAGGTCATTATAGGGAAGAAGCCCAATGATATGGATCAGTTAAAATGGGAAGAGCTCAATGAGAAGGCTCTATCCACTATTCAATTATGCCTCACGAGTAATTTGTTGCAAGAGGTTCTGATGGAGAAAATAGAGAAAAATCTCTGGCCAACAGGTTAGTATTAAAACAACGTATCTACACATTTAAAATGGTCAAAGGTGAGTCCATTAGAACACATATTAGCGAGTTTGTTACCCTTCTTAATGACTTAAAAAATCTCGAAGCAGAGATTAGTAACGAGAATCAAGCTATGTTGTTGGTATGCTCTTTGTCCTCTTCTTATAAAACTTTTAGGGAAACTCTGATTTATGGGAGAGATCATCTCTCCTTCATTGATGTGAAAGGGAATATTCTAAAAAAGGATAAAGTCGACAACGAGTTAGGCCCAAACAAAAAATCAAACAGGGAAGCCTCAGTTCTAGTAGGGTCTAAAGTAGAAAGATAGACCAAAACAGGTCTAAAGTAGGGTCCAAATCCAAAAATCATGAAAAATATTGTGGCTATTGTAAAAAGGTGGGTCACATTAAGACGGAACGTTGGAAACTTCAAAATAAAATCAAAAGGGACGTTGAAATCGACAACAAAGATAAGCAGAAAGTCAAAATTGCTAATGCTAGTGTTACCGAGGACTGAAGTGATAATTTCTTGTTGGTTTCAACGAGTGAAAGCTCTCATCCTACTTCCGAATGGATCTTAGATTTAGGGTGCTCCTATCACATGTGTCCCAACAAGCAATGACTGGTTCTCAACGTATTGTTTAGTTGAAGGTGGAGTTGTGCTGATGGGGAATAACTCTACATGTAAAATATCTAGAATCAGAACAATACAAATTAGGATACACAATGGAATTGATCAGAACCAGCCAGATGTCAGGTATGTTCTTGATCTAAAGTAAAATCTTATCTCAATGGCAATTTAGGATTCTAACGGTTGTAGGATAGTTATTGAATCATATGGCTTAAAAGTTTCTCATGGGACTCTTTTCTAATGAAAAGGCAGAAAAATGGCAACCTATACATTCTGCAGGGGTTAAAGATTACTGGTGCAGCTGTGATTACCGAAGAAAAGCCAAAATTACCACCCCGTCGTGACGAGAATCAACCTGACGACACAACGTGACTCTTTCTCCACCCATTCTGATTCAACCAGACTTTGGCACATGCGACTGGGTCATATGAATGAGAAATGTATTATAGTCTTATGCAATAAAGGTCTTCTCAAAGACACTTGAGTTGGAAAGTTAGGTTTCTGCACCCATTGCATTTTCGGGAAACAAACTCGAGTCAGTTTCAATTCAGTAGTGCATAGAACAAAAGGGACTATATTACATTCATTTTGATTTTTTGGGTCCATCTTCTAGCATCTCAAAAAGAGGTAATAAACATTTCCTAACTTTTATTGATGATCACTCCAGAAAATTTTGGGTAACAAAAAAGTGAAGTCTTAGACATCTTCAAACCGTGGAAGACAATGTTAGAAAAACAAATCAAAGAATTCGTGAAGCGCTTGAGAACGGATAATAGTCTTAAGTTCTGTTCGTCAGAGTTTAATGATTTCTACAAATGAGAAGGAATTGAAAGACATTGAATTTTTGTTAGAACTCTGCAAAAAAATGGAGTTCCAAAAAGAATGAACAGAACCTTGCTGGAAAAGGCTTGATGCATGCTTTCTAATGCAGGCCTAGGTAAGGAATTTTGGGCTGAAGTAGTAAACTCTGAAAGTTTTTTGGTAAACTTCGAAAGTTTTAGAGGAGATATGGTCAGGTAATCCTGCCAATTATTCTATTCTTAGAATTTTCGATTATCCTACTTATGCTAAAGTTAGCCAGGGAAAGCTCAAACCAAAGGTCGTTAAATGTGTCTTTATGGGATACTCTGTCGGTACAAAAGGTTTTAAGTTGTGGTGTTCAAAATTTGACAAAGTAATTGTTATCAAATATGTTACATTTGATGAATCTGCCATATTTTGATTAGAAAATGGGACTTTTACTTTTAAAAACACAACAAATCAGAGTGTCTCGAGCAAGGTGGACTCAAAAGCGAAAATAGGAGGCGACATCTCGATGAGCAAATGCCCAACGTCACAACGATGCGATGAACACAGGTCTTGTCCCAATAAAGAGTGACACAATAGACAAAATTTTGATTCTTGCAAGTTTGAAGTTGTTTTGGATATGTTTAGGGCTCTATTCAACCCTAAAGTATCCTCACCATCTTAGTTAACTAATTATAAGTTGACTCGTGACAGGAAAAGTCGACAAATCTAACTACCACAAAAATATTGTGAAAGAAACCTAGTGGCTTATGCTTTAAGTATTGTCGAGAGAAATTATTCAACCAATCCTTCGTGTTATTATCAGGTAGTTCAAGCCTTTGATTCTAGCAAATGGCTCGTTGCAATGGAAGAAGAGATGAAATTGCTTCAAAAGAATGAGACTTGGAGGCTAGTTAAACCACCCATCGATAAAAGAATTATTGGTTGCAAGTGGCTGTTTAAAAAGAAGGAAGGCTCGAGTTTTGACAACACTAGGTATAGGGCAGGACTGTTGCAAAGGGCTACATTCAAGTGGAGGGAGTTTTCTCATGATGTTTTCCCTTTTTTTGTGAAACATACGTCCATTCGGGTGCATTTGGCCCTTATTGCATCAAATAATCTTGAGTTAGAGAGTTAGATGTAAAGACTACATTCCTTCACGGTGACCTTGATGATAACATCAACATGCAGCAATAGGATCACTTTAAATTTTAAAGTAAAGAAGATCATGTTTGTCTCTTACAAAATTCTTTATGCGGTTTGAAGCAGTCTCCTTGGCAATGGTATAAAAAGTTTGACTCCTTCATGTTGAGTATTGGTTTTTCTCGAAGTAATTATGACAGTTGTGTTTATCTACAATGTCTTGATTATAGTTCTTTTGATATATATTTTTTCTTTATGTTGATGATATGTTAATTGCAACTAAAAATCAATTTGAAATTGATCGTCTTAAAACCATGCTTAATGCTACGTTCGAGATGAAGGATTTAGGTGCAACAAAGAAAATTTTGGGGATGGAAATTTTGAGAGATAGACATTTTGAGAAATTATTTTTATCACAACAAAGGTACATCAAGAAGATCCTTGAGCAGTTTGAGATGCAAGATGCAAAACCGATAAGTATTTATTTAGCTGCACACTTTAACTCTCAATTTCAGATTCCCTACAAAATGAAGAAGATAAAAGGTACATGTCAAAATTACCCTATTCAAGCATAGTTGGAAGTTTGATGTATGCAATGGTATGCATTCGTCCCGATATTTCACATTCTGCTAG